>NW_015508353.1:22371-24322 GCF_001515645.1 Sinocyclocheilus grahami | reverse complement strand
CCTTAAGATAACATGTAGAAAGAAAAAAACGCATCTTAAGCACGCCAAATAACAAAAGTGGACTTTGAACAATTAATTGCTGCTTTGAACGATTACGTTATTGTGGCATCCATAATTGTAGTCGTGATTAGAAATTCGATTAATTGTGCAGTCCTAATAGTAATATATATTTTTTAATTATTATTATTATCATCAAAGTTTTGGCCAAATGCTAAAGCCCTACAAACAAGCACAGCAAACCTGGAGCTTTTTTAATCGCAATCACAATTTTTTGCAATCTAATTCATCAAAATTAGAGTTTTCCGCTAAATCATGCTGTCCTACTAACCATTTGTAACCCTTTAGACAACATCATCAAGGCTTTTCTGGCAATCATCTTTTCAAAAAATGTAAATGTCTAGTTAATAAGTAAACTTTCACTACACACAGTATTAAATCTTAAATATATTCATCTGATATGATGTTCAGTGATCACCCTCAGGGACATTCAGCTCAGGAAAATATCAGATCTCAAAGAGTTTATCTTCTTTGTTGAGCTCATCTACCTTATGAAATCACATAACGTCACTATACTTTCACAATCAAATATTCTGCATAATCACTACTTTGCCTTCTATTGGCCTGCTGGTGTGAGGTGAGGAATCTTTCCTTCCCATTAAATCCCAAGTCTTTCTTTCCAGTGACTGCAGGCGACACTTTGATGGCAGGAAGAATTCTCTAATCCCTTCCTGCTGCAGACGAGATTCCAGCTCGTGGCATCAACAACACCTGTGAATGCTACCTGATGCCCTGGTTTCCACTACACCGCCATCAAAACCACAGGGTGCTTGGTATACGAAAAGAAAAGAAGGCACATCAAAATACATAATACTTCTTGAGGCAGGGATTGGACTCCTCTCTTCACTCTTTCTGGTTTTCAGCTGGGCCTCTGGAGGCTGATGAGCATCTCAATTGGAGGTGTTCAAGCAGGCGATGGCACTCATGTGAAAAAGCTCATTTTCTCCAGCTGAACACCGCATGTGTCAATCACTCTAGGTGACACGCAGAGAAAACAACACGATCATCTGCCTCACTGTTGGTACACACTGAACGCAATGTGACAAGGAACATAAGGAACTGAGTCTTATAATCAAACTTTTGCTGTGTGAACTACAGTAGTTCCACGGGTTAGCTTATACAGTAAAAGCTTCATGTACTCGCTTTTAATCCAAACTAATGTGGCCCTGCATCATTCCTGGGCTTTCCCAAGTAATCATCACTTTCAGTACCAAGACTTTTAAATACTGGCATTCAATTTGGTTCAACTTATTCTGGTCCAGGGCACCTACTTGATGTAACGTGACTAGCCAGTGATATTTAGAGGTGGGTGCATCTGAAATCTGTGGGCTAGCTTGAAAATATCTAGTTTACTTGCCTCAAACCAAATCAATGAATAATGAAACCATTTATTTGCACACACACTGTCTGTGCTGCATTAAAATATTTGGCTGTCGTGAGACCATCCTGACCCATTCTTACCAGCTACAAGTTCTTCTTTAGGCACTCACACAAGAAGTCTGGGAATCAGAGTGAAACTGAGGTCAATGAGTGCATGTCCACCAGAGATTGTCTCCCAATGCTGGTCATCCAGAAAGAAGCTGCCATGTCTCTATAAGGCTCACTGTTCATTACAGAGTTCCTCCTTCAAATGAACACACACAGCTGGCAGCAGAAAAAGACACATGTAGACACACACACTTCCATAAACACACACTGTATGTGCTGTCCTGTTCTTCTTTAATGAGGAGATGTTGTAGAAAGCTGCAGCACTGCAGAGCAGATCCCTCCGGGTCAAGCACAAAACAGCATGAAACGCTGCAATATTGAAGCCACCATACCCAATAATTTACACATCTGGACTAAAAATTATTTGGGCATACATTATCACCTCACCCCCTCAGCAGATCGAACA
>NW_015508353.1:19734-21384 GCF_001515645.1 Sinocyclocheilus grahami | reverse complement strand
TGCCCATTAGGTAGAAAATTTAGCTGACTGTGGGGGAGAGCGGAAGAGGGGAAATGCATCTTTGTCTTCCCGAATCCATTGTCGACTGCTCAACACAAACAGCTCGGCCCGTACAAAAGCTAAATTACTGTATCCCTTGCGGTCACATTGAGTTTCCTTTTCATCTAATGCAATTTACTATGCTAGGGTTTAGACAACATGGCTTGGTTTGTTTCATCACATGTAGAATGGTATAAAAATATGAATAAATACATACCACGGACAACAGTGTGTACTAATCGGAATGTAAGCCCTGAAGTCAAAACAGATTTGTTATAAATTTGCTGGTACCCGCAATAAAAAACTGTGGTTTGGATCATCTGGTTGGGTCTTCAAGTTTGCGATACAAAGAATGACAGATGCTCTTAAAATCGTGCGGTATTGGCAAACCACTTTAGTGACAAGAACAATTTGTCTGGTGCCTTTCACTAGCATGGCAACAAGGTTAGCCAAAGCATTCTGGGTGTTCATTAAGAGCAATGTGGAAACAACTCAACTGCTGAACGTTCAACATTCCACGCTAATTAAAAACAGACTTTTAGTGCTCTTATTTGTATGCCGCAGCACTCAAAAGCAGCACTTGCATTAAAACCAGCTTTAAGACCAAACCATTAGTGATAATTCATGCAAAAGTGGGTCTGTCATCATTTTCTCACTCTCATATGTGGGAAATAAAAGTAGATATTTAGCAGAATGTCAGCTTATTCCCACAAAAAGTCAAACAGGTATGGAATGAGGTAGAATTTTTATTTTTGGCTGAATCATTCATTTAAGACCTTGATTAGGATTCAACTGAAGCCTGGTGATCTCAGGGTAATAAACATTTGTAGAGCTCTGAAAAAAATGAGAAGTGATCTAGGTAAAAACTCTTCGCCTTAAACAAAAAGTGCAAACTGCACAGGATATCCGACTCCCACAAGTTTGGAGCAAGTTTACTTTTTGGTGCTGAATGAAATATACTGTAAGTACATTTATAAAATAACGTCTTGAGGCGTCTGATATCATGGATGGATTTTTTCCCACTGAGCTTGTTACTATACGTTTTGGAATTGCTATCTCCATGAAGTATACATGCTGGAATTTGGCAAGGCATCTTAAAAGACAGCATAATTATGCTGCATATCATTTGGAACAGCCTTTGCTTTGGGTGAGTGTCTATGATGCCCACTCGTTTTGGAACAGAGCCTATATGTAAATGTCCTCTGTTATGATTGGCTAACATCTCTGCATATGAAATGAGCGACAATAGCACTTTTGTGTTCAAAAGAAAATTTAAAAGAACAAAGAAATGCTTTTTGTCGTATGATGTCCTCTCTAAAAAACAAAACAATAAAACAGCATTAGAGTTTGATTCAGCCCCAAACCAAGCCATTTTAAAGCTCTATCATCAACAGGATCATGACCTCTTTTGGTCTTCAGGTAAGCGGCTCATAACCGCGATCCACACCATTCTCCACATGCGAGGAGTCCAAAAGCATGCCGGGAGCTTGGAAGCAGATGAATGAAGCTCTCATGTTAAGCCCTCGCTGGGCTAGTGTTTCAGATTAAAACAATGTGTGGGGAAAGTGGGCTAGAGCCTCTCGTTCCTGCAGGGCACTAGACAAAAAAACT
>NW_015508353.1:11638-13932 GCF_001515645.1 Sinocyclocheilus grahami | reverse complement strand
TTGATTCACAAATTTCTAAGGCCTCAAAATTAATCTTTTTTTCAGTGTAAAAATCTCATTGATTTACATTGCAAGCCATCAGAACTTTTTTCCTCCTTGAGTATGAGATCCATATATCATATTACATTAAACATTATACTCAACAAAAAACACATGCAAACGTTTGTCGGTATTGTGGTCTTTTTAGAAATTGGAGTGGAATTCTGGGTTCTGGAAGGAAAACTAGCCAAGTATTTAAGAGATAGCAATTGGGATATTTGGCGATCTGAGGCACTTTTACAGCACCCAGTAAACTATCCCATCATGCACTATACTGGGGGCTTCATATCCCGCCAGGTTTATGACTCAGACTGCACTCTGATTTATGTTCTACCACCAACTGCTGAGACTCACTGTAACTCAAGCGCAGATGTGCTAGTGGACAATTTTTGCTCTTAATTTTTTCTCCATTCCACTCTCTTTACCAAAGATGTTTTCCACTACTATTCTTTCATAACATGAGTCTGCATTCACCGCAGAATGACAGCCCGCTCTCGGGAGATCTATGAGGAATGCGACAGAGCGCCGCTGACCTCAGCTTCACACCCACGTGTGGAACCAGGCATTGCTTCATATGAAAAGCACCTCTGGTCAGTAAATACGATTCATCACGTAGTATTTTAATCAGGCCGGAGCGATTGATAGTCACAGCTTGTCATGTTAACTGTGATCATCATTCAGAGCCCTATGCATTCCACGTCTGTAAGGTGGGCGGAAAGACTCCAACGCCTGTGTGAGTTAGGACTGAGCGTAATCTGCCTCTGCTCGGCACTGAGGCACGTATAGATCAGCCGCGACGACAGCGCTGGCAGCTAATCCGAGAGTGAAACGATTTTGATGGATATGGAAATTGATCTGGCTTCCGAACAGATCAGAGGTGGTCTCCGTTCTGAGATGCGGTAAACTGCAATCACTTTACTCACAAATAGACAATTGAAACCAATCAAAGCAGGATATTATGAGCCACAATGGTAATAGAATATTGACTTTAGAAAAACGCGAAACTCAATGTGGACAAACACTCTCTATCCTGAACGTAAGATGAGTTTTTCACGACTACGAATGAATAAATGAATGAATCGATAAAGGAATTATGGGCGGTCAAGCTATGCATGAATGGTGGAGAATAATATTAGAATCATAATAAGAAAATGAGAGTGAGAGAGGGAAAAGGAGAGAGAGGGTTAGACACAAAAAAGTATTTTCTCCCGTTATAAACTGGATCATTTCACTTCCAAGGTAAAATACTGTTAAAAACATGCTGCCTAAAACGTCACTGTATTATACCATAACTACAACATTCTGGCAACCAAAAATGATCACTGTATATATACAACAGCATATTTTTAACAACAGTTTATTGTAAAAATTTATAAATTTTCACCGTACTATAAAACACACTATTATAAAGTTAAATTGTATGTTAAATAATTTTTTACCGTATAGAATACCATTCAAAAGTTTGGGTTTGGTTTACAGTAAAATTTACGGTAAATTACAGTACAGTCTTCTGTTTTAATATTTTTTAAATGCAATTTTTTCCTGTGATGCAAAGCTGAACTCAGTGTCACGTGATCCTACAGAAATCATTCTAATATGCTGATTTGATGCTCAAGAAACATTTCTTATTATCAATGTATTTGTGTTTTTCTGTAAAGTATGTTTTGAGCCTAGACAAAATATGGGTTGAGAGAAAGCATCAGATGAGGAAAGAATGATGTTGAATATCTAGAAACATAGGAGAAAGGAGGTTGTGATGCAAAACTGTACATGTAATCAGTTCATCCATCTATGTTACAGTGAAAGCTGTCGGAATTACCACGTGGCAGATGGGAAACACCTCAAGCTGTGTGTAAAGAATGCCCTCTCTCTCTCTCTCTCTCTCTCACACACACACACACACTGGTGGAATATTTGTTTCTAGCTCCCTTCGGCCTCAGAGTGCAAGCCGAAGCCTTACAAAAAGCATTTCAATGTACATTCTGTCACTGACACTTGAACATATGACAAATAAAACTTGAAACATGAGTGTGTCTCTCTTTTGTTATTAACAGCCTGTGTGATGTTTAATAAACTTCTTGTCATCGACCCACACGCTTCAAAATATAGGTTACAAAATAAAAGCAGTGATGCCACAGAGGAACCATTTTTGGTTCCCCAAAGAACATTTCAGTGAACAGTTCTTAAAAGAAAAAAAGTTTTTCTTATTGTGAAAACCCTTTTAATAATCTAAAGAACCATTTTTCACTATTAAG
>NW_015508353.1:11316-11523 GCF_001515645.1 Sinocyclocheilus grahami | reverse complement strand
CAAAACACTTCCCTAATGAGCTTCATGTCTTGCTTTAGAAAATCAGTATTTTCAAGCAAATGTCCAATCAGCATCATTGTCCGTTCCAGCCATCAAGCTTGATCAAATCAGCATGTTAGTAATGAGAAGCCTGTTTACAATCCAATTATTATTTTTTCCAGGACATCTGTTTACAGCCAGTGCCCACAAGATACAAACAACAATCTG
>NW_015508353.1:6725-9445 GCF_001515645.1 Sinocyclocheilus grahami | reverse complement strand
TATTTAAATATATTTTAAAAAGTAATTTATTTCTGCGCTGGCATTGGCAATGCTGAATTTTTAGCAGCCATTTCTCCACTTATTATCAATGTTGAAAACACTTTATCATTAGTGCTGCTTATTATTTGTGTGGAAACCAGGACACATTTTTTAGCATTATTTGATAAATAGAAAATTCAAAAGAACAGCATTTATTTAAAATATAAATCGTTTGTAACATTATAAATGTCTTTACTGTCACTTTTGATCAATTGAATGCATGCTTGCTGAATAAAAGCATTACATTCTTTCAAAAGAAAAAGCTTACTGACCCTAAACTCTAGTGTACATGTCACACTTATGTTCAGTTTGTTTAGTTATCATAGGCTTTTAGTTTGCATTCACTAGTTTCTGTCTCCCTTTGTTCATATTCTCGCCACTCCTTGGCTGTCATGGTTTCTGTCATTATTAGTTTGTATCAGCTGTGTATAATTAATTACCTTGTTTGAGTTCCTATTTAAATTGTACCTTCTCAGTCCCTCATTGTCCAGTCTCCATTACATTTAACGTGTTTTGCTACTGCCTGTTCGCCTGCCTTGTGGAAATGTATTATTAAACTTTGAGCTTTGGAAGTTTATTCATAAGGTGTGTTTACATGGAGCATTGTAATCGGTTTAAAAGTCCAATCCGAATGAACATGCTCCATATAAACACCTCAATCGGAATGAAAATGCCCAAATCGAATGAAATTGTCTTTGTCTGAATTCCTGCAAACACTGTGACAGTACACTTATAATGTTGTGATGCCTAAATTCGCCTGTAGCTTGTAAAACGGTTTTACAGCCTAACTACAAGCTAACAGTTAACTGGTTTTAGTTCAGTAGTTTGATTTTTAATTTTTTTTTTAGATTCATTTAATCAAAATAGTATTTATCTCCCCACCAATTATCTTCAATTGCTAAAAAAATGAAAATAATTATTAGTATTGGCTTATCGTATCAGCAAGAATTGTAATATCTCCAAGTATAGCATAGCACAGCATAGCAAAGTTCAAATACAAACAAGTGTAACTAAACTGTAACTTAAATATAATGGACACTGTTCTCTGTCTGTGGACGATAAATGCTTGAATTATATCGTCAAGCAGAATTATGAAAGAAATGCTCTGAATTACAGCAGCATAAAGGAGCTGTATTCTAATGAAGAGCTTTTCACAGTGGAGAGCCACAAAGACGGTGATTAATTCTGTTGTAGCATCTCATTAATATCTCAGAGAAAATGTGTGAGGAACATACCAATATGGAGAGTTACTCAGACAGCCGTGTGCTTTCAAGAAACGAAGACTGACAATGAAAGAGCTCATTTCTACCGTTGCTCTCTGAATGGTCTCGGCTTTTGCTTTCATTACACAAGAGACAATATATGAAATCAAACAAAAACTGCAGCGACAATATTCCTCTTCTATTCCACAAATTAAATGCCTCTATCTTTCAGCCCACAAAAGGAGATGTTTTGAAGAATGTATGAAAAAGAATAGTGTGAACTAGGTTTATTACAGTTAACTAAATCTAAAAGCATAAAAATGTTCTAATAAAATAAACGTTAAATTAAAATTTAAACTAAACTTACTTTATTTCAATAAACAATTTCAATAATTAATTCAATACAGAGATATTTACCAAAAAAGTAATAAAAAAGGCAAAAACAACAAGAGAAAAATGAAAATTAAAATAAAAAAATTTAAACTTACAAATATTAAAAAAAACGAAAATAGTAACACTGCCCTGAACAATGGAAAAATTCAGAGTCCAGTGACTGTCAAGCTCCAAAAAGTAGTCCAACTACAGTTTTGTCTGAGGAGCTAAAATTAAAGTTGTTATTCATTGAAAATCTTGCCCTAAAAGCTTCTAAATCCCATTTGTATATTTGCATATTCAAATTTGATGCATAAAAACATGTTGCACCAGATTAGACGTCCAAGCTGTTTTGAGCAGCATTTGATAGCTATTACTGAGGATACGTTTTTATTTATTAAGAACTGACAGACCGGGAATACAGAGCACGAGTCATATGGATAAAAAAAAGAAAAAAGTATATTTACCTAAATTCATTGGGGTGAAAAGCTGTTTTTGTTAAATATTCATTTGGAAACCAAAAAAATGCCTGAGGAAAGTCTGCGGTAAAACTAACAAAGCAGCTGCAGCATAAATCATTTTATGGGACTAATAGGAGGATAATGGAAGCTCATTGTGAAATAATTTGAAATACTTTTCCAACCACCTCTTAATAAGCGCTGTGGAACTCTGGGAAAAAGAGCAGAGAACTTAAAAAGACAAACAAATCTGCTCCTCTGTGTTCACGCTCTGTACCATTACTGTAGGTGCCACTGCATTCTGTTTTGTTTCCTAATGAGCTTCGGAGTTAATTGGAGCTCCGACGCCTCTCGTATTTGCATCAGTTCAGGAGTGCTGTGAAAACGGAGGACCCAAAAGTGAAACTAAATGAATCACATGAGTGAACTCAGAATAGTGCGAGAGAACTTCAAAGACCTGTGCCGATATCCACTGGAGACTGTGGAGAGATACAAACATTTTGGAAGTTATTATGAGCAGGCACAATAGTGTGAGCTCATTACAGAGCCATCACAACAAACCCGAACCCGAAAGAAGAAAAGAGAGAGAAAAACTGCTGCTGTTCATAAAAAATGCACACAAAACACATTTAAAACCTGAAATACATAA
>NW_015508353.1:0-745 GCF_001515645.1 Sinocyclocheilus grahami | reverse complement strand
AGGCAATCGGTGCTGACTCCGTTTTCATTTTTAATATAAAATTTTAGTAATCTGTTGTGCATTTGTCATTTTTATTAGCTTTTTTTTTTACATCTATGTAGTTTTCTTATTTTTTATTTTATCTTTAGTTTTATTATTTGATGTCATTTTTTAAACAAAATAAAAATGTTTCCTTGGCAAATAGGTAAAATAATTTTTTTATATTTTATTTTATTTCAGTTAACAAAGTAACAATTGTTTATGGTTTTAGTTATAGTTAACTATAATAACCCAGGTCTTTTCCTCTTACAAAGAGAAGGAAAACCAACAACTTTGAAAAGCGCTATACAAATAAACGTGAATTGAATAGAATTACATGACTTAAAGGGGTCATTGGATGCCCATTTTCCACAAGTTGATATGATTATTTAGGGTCTTAATGAAAAGTCTGTAACATAGTTTGGTTAAAATTCCTCAATGGTAGTGTAAAAAACACAATTTTTACCCTGTCAAAAACAGCTCTTTTCAGAGCAAGCCATTTTGTAGCATTTTCCTTTAACTGTTAATGAGCTCTGCTGACCTCACCCCTCTCTTCCGAGACGCTCTGTAAAGGACTGGGCTGTGTTTCCAGAAACCTTCTTAACGCTACGTCGTTCGTAAGTTATACCTTAAGTTGTACCTTACGTGTTTCCCGAAATGTTCTTAGTTAAGTATAAATTCGGTAAGTAATTCGTTCGTAAGGTTAGTCTGGACCACTCTTAGCTAT
>NW_015508352.1:23415-24368 GCF_001515645.1 Sinocyclocheilus grahami | reverse complement strand
TATGCACAAAAACAATAGAGAAAAATGAATGGCATGTACTTTTCAAAAACATGATTCATGAAGAATTTTCAATTGAAAGGAAATTTTGATAGTAATAATACAAAGGATTGATGTGACACTACAATAAAAACACAAATGTAGATAAACACACACACACTCTCATGCACACACACACACACACTCACACTGATCTTACTGTCTATAATGGCGCGTTTCCACTGCATGGTACGGCACAGTACGGTTCACTTTTGGGGGGTTTTCCACTGTTCCACTGCATGGTACGGTTCACTTTTGGGGGGTTTTCCACTGGGTACAGTACCTGGTACTTTTTTTAGTACCACCTTGGTTGAGGTTCCAAGTGAACCGTACCGTTACCAAAACGTGGCGTGCAAACTCTGCTGATCACGGATTGGCCGGAGAGAATCGTCACTACCTGCATCACTGAACTTGCAACACAAACACAAAAGAACCGCTAGATTTAAATCAGTGCAGCCAGCGAAGGATCGAACGCAACTGTTTTGAACGAGCGCACCCTTTTTTAACAACTAAAAAGTGGCTGTTTCGTTGTCTGTTGAGGAAGTACAGACGTTCCTCTTGTTGATAGCAGAGGAGCGGATCCAGCGAGAGCTTGATGGTCCGACGCGGAATAAATAAGTGTTTTTAGGAGTCGCGGCAGTAGAGGCGGCGCAAATATAACGACATGTGAATAATCCCGCCCACTCTAAAGCGGTACTGAACTGCAGTGGAAACGCAAACCGAGCCGTGCCGAGTCATACCACGCAGTGGAAAAGCGCCATATATGAGGATTTCTGACACATTTATTCTGACTGTTATTTCAGTGTCAGAAGTTGAGCTGCAGTATTAATGTCATGAAGAGACTCTATAACATCTCACTGTCACTGATTTATCATGCAGCTCAAAGCATTATGGGTAGAATCTCTCCTCAGTCTCTG
>NW_015508352.1:18365-22525 GCF_001515645.1 Sinocyclocheilus grahami | reverse complement strand
GGTTCATCAACACAGTTACACTGATCCAGAATAAACCCCAAACCCAGGATAGAGCATCTGAGTGAATGTGGTCTGGACTGTGTGGATGAGGCTCATTGTGTCAGAGACGCTGTAGAAGGACAGAGTTCCTGCACTGTGATCCACAAACACTCCTGTTCTCCTGCTGATGGGCTTCACAGAGAGAGCAGTCTCTATATTATTGTGTCTGAATGAGTAACTGGAGGAAGAGCAGATCAAACTCCAGGACTGATCATTAGATCCAAACACACACTCAACACCCCCTCCCTTCCTGCTGATGCTCTTATATGACACTGATATACACACATCTCCACTCCACTCAATCTCCCAGTAACAGCGTCCACACACACTCTCTCTACACAACAGCTGAGGCCACTCATCAAATCTGTCTGGATGATCAGGATACGACTGTTTCTCTTCCACACGTGTCACCTCTCTGTTCCCGTCAGACAGACTGAGTTCAGTGTGTGCTGTGTTTGGATCCAGTGTGAGAAAACAGACATCTGAACACAAGAAGAGAGACATTAATAACAACAACAATCACTACAGATTCAGTCAGTGAACAAGTTTTAGTTTGACAGATTAAAAAAATATTAGACAGAAATTAAGCTTAAATGAGTGGTTGCTATGGTACTTGGGGTGGTTGCTATGCTGTTGATAACATGTTCTGGGTGGTTGCTAGGCAGTTGCTAGGGCACACGGGGTGGTTGCTAGGGTCTCGTATGCAGTTGCTAACATTATTATCACATTGCTAGCATGTTTTGGAATGATTTAGCATGTTCTAGGCTTGATTGAGTCTCAAGGGATTCTGGGAGTTTAGATTAGAATTTTGTCAGTCGGAGTTTGAATAGTCTCGTCTCATCTGAACATTCCGTCGATGTAAGTCTGTGGGAGTGTTCGGCAGCTGGTGGACTCCAGTCCGAATCCGGACCGCAAAGCCTTTTGAAATAATGAAATAAATAAACACCAAGCGCTATTTTCTAACAAGATCAAATGTATATCAAGCACAGCATGGTCAGCTCAGAAGAGCTGTCACCGGTCCTATAGCACCACGGGTTGTTACTACAGTTAACAGTTGCTACGGTCAGGCGTGCAGTGAAGAGAGCAGAGAGACAGATGAAGCTTTCCGTGAGTGAAAAGTCCTTAAAAAGTCTTACATTTAGTTGTATCAAATTTAAGGCATTACAAGTCTTAAATAGTACAAGAAAGTCTTAATAAGGATTTTTAGGAGATCTTAAATGTGGGGATGGTAAGATGAGAATTGCGATACGGGTTAATATGATGATTAAACTTCAAAAGCCTCTGGTTTCATTGAATATGAGCACTGCACGTTTCAGAGTCAGCTGCTGTGCTGCTTTGTGTTCTGCTGTTACCAGAGAAACAGCTGTGTTTCTGCCGTTCCAAAAGCGCCTCCTGCTGGCAGAGAATGAATGTGCATTTTTATTAAGCCCATCCGCTGTTGTTGTTCAGACCAATGTGAAAATCAACCCATGTTTTCATGCAAACACGCAGAGTTGTAAATGTGAACTGGTGGATCGACAAGAAGCTAATGCATTATACAAATTTAAAACATTCAGACAGTAAAATATATTTATGTATTATTTAATTAATAGGCTATAATTGATTGATAATAATTATTTAAATTAATATAGCCTAACAATTGATACTTTTGCCTCCATTTTCTTAAAAAAATGGTTTAAAGGCTGAAATGTGAAGTTAATCATTCTAAAAACCTTTTTGTTTTTGTGACAACTTGTCTCTCAACTCTAAATCATGCTTTTTACAGTCATTTTAATTTTATTTGTGCAGGTCTTAAAAAGTCATAAATATGAGCTTAAACATCCTGCCAATACAATGGTCTGCCAAAAACCACTAATTTATGTTTTAAGGTAGGCCTGTATAACTGTCCGGACCTCGGCTGGTGAGGAGGGTTCATTACTGGACCTCGAGCAGCTTTAGTTGAAGACCCCTGGTCTGTGAGATTTTTATGGTTTTATCTTTTTCTCTCATTTTTTCTTTATTTTCAGGTGTTTCTCAGAGACTGAACTGGTTTAAAGCTCAGAGATTCTGCAGCAATACAATCTCTTCCTGAACTTCACAAGAGCTTGAAGAAACACAGCGGTGAGACGCGTGTTTGAGTCTCAAACCAGACCACGAAATCAACACAGTAATATTTGTCTGTACTATCAAAAATACATCTGAATCAGAAATGTTCATGATTTCCATCATTCTGACAGATAACAGATATTGTCTTTACCTGCTTTAGAAACTCTGATAACAGAGATCAGAAATGAATAAGAGACAAATACATTTTAAAGCATCTGATTAAAACAAACCTGGAAAGAGACGTGAAGATTTGAGGAGAAAAACCAGAGATTCTTAGAGCATTCAGTGAATTATTCATGAGATTAAAAAATACAAAAGAGCAAAGTGCAAATGAAAAATGAAAATAATCAGGAGGAAACGAATGAAAAGAGCTTTTCTATAGAGAATGTAAAGCTACGTCACGCAATGTTTTTGCTTTAAAGTTTAATATTCACATTCTTCATTGTATCGTTTGCAGGGAAGAGAAGCTATTTTATCACTTCTCATGATAATTAGATGTTTTCACTCAAGTTTTGTAGAGTTTTGTTTACAATGTTGATTTGATGACGGTGAAAACAGTGTCTCCCGCTGGACGCTCGCTGCCGCTTCAGCGTAATACGGCAGAATATCCAAATAAAAGTGCTCAACAAGCTGACAGAAGTCCATCCATTTCTTTGTTGGAAACGTTTAAATGACGAAGTATAATTTTTGTTATTGTAAATATAAATTTTTTCATGGCCACGGAGAGTCAGAGATTGTGGGTCACATTCAGCGGACAGACACGGACACACTGTATTTTATATTTATTTCCACAAATGACAACCAAAATCAAATGCTTGGGAGCTTGTGAACAGTTTTGAGGCATTTTAAAATGCTGACAGTGATGCTAAAAGACATGCAGATGAGCCAGAGCCGGCATCAGCGCAGCACTGATGAGGGGGTGGCTGAGGTAACACTACTATTAGAATACTGGGTTCACACTGATAGTGTTTTGGTCACGAAACTTGGTCAGTGGAAGTTGGGGTTTTTTTACCGCAAGGTCTAGAGACGTGTTTTTAGAAGCTGAATTTCTTTGTACTTGAGCGCCGTGTTTTAGAATGATGTATTATGTGCGAAAAGCTGCTATAAAGACCTGAGACGAGCGCAGCATTCAAACACAAATTCAAAGACGTCCATAGCGCATTTAGTTTGAAATACAATGGAAAAGTACCGCAGTGGAATGAAATATGCGTTCTGAGTGAATGACCCTATACTAAAAGGTACTTCGCAAATACAGATGGCAGAGTAGCTATTGAATAAAACAAAATCGCATAAGCAACAAATTTGAAGATCTGACATCCAGGAAATAATCTGTTTTAGGCAGCAGTTTTACCACAAATATAGAGAAGTGATACCACCACATCCACCAGAAATACTTAATTGTGTACTTTACAATGAAACACAAGCTCATTGCGACCGATTCCCTGACATAACACATTCACTGCGACCCATTTAACAGATGCATCATTTTAAGTTAAGCAACAAACAATAACAATACAGCAAAATAATAAACTAACTCCGACCATCTAGCCCTCTATTAAACATAAAATAATTATTTTATCATACCTTTAACTTACTCAGTAGTGCTGCATTCTTATGCCGAGTTCACACTGCACGATTTTAGCCCGATTTTTCACTCGCCGACAGGTTTTGCGAAATAGCCGACAAATGCCCGACATCGGAGGCAAATCGGTGCTCGTTCACGCAAGTGACAATCACGTAGTGTGAATTATCAAAGACGCGATCTGAGGGAATCGCCGACACGTCGCAGACGCACGTGAAATATTTGGCATGCTAAATATCTGGAGCTGTCGGCGATTCACAATCACGCTGTGTGAAATGAGTTCTGACTGAAAAACACATCGGCGATGACCTACAGCCAATGAGAGACCAAGATACAGGGCAGCGGGAAGTTCGGGGAGGAGTTATATGAAACGTAGTTTGCGGACCAGTGTTGCCAAATCCGCGATTGCCGCCGGTTGTTTTTTTATGTCAGCAGGTTGAAGCGACCCCAATAA
>NW_015508352.1:0-17338 GCF_001515645.1 Sinocyclocheilus grahami | reverse complement strand
TAGTTTGCGGACCAGTGTTGCCAAATCCGCGATTGCCGCCGGTTGTTTTTTTATGTCAGCAGGTTGAAGCGACCCCAATAACATGATATTTAGGCCCTGGAATGTGAATTGTACCAGGAGAACCCCACCAAAAAAAATTAATTTTACCCCCCAAACACAATTTTTACTGGAGGACCCCCTCAAAAGTAATTGGGCTATTTTCAGGCTAGTTTTGAGTAGTAATTGGGCGGGTTTTGTAGCAAAAACCTGGCAACCCTGCACCAGACCTATTGTTCCTATTGTAAAGTCATGCAGTGTGTAACCTCCTGTCGTCGATCCATCGTGCAGTGTGAACACAGCAGCAACTGAATGCTACCCCAGATAGTCGTTCAGTGTGAAAACAACGGCGATCCGACGAGTTTGAAAATCGTGCAGTGTGAACTCGGCATTAGTTGAACCGCTTGCACGGAAAGTTTGTGTGTCAGATGTAACAAAAAAATGCGACTTTGTGAAACGGACTGTCCTAAATTGTTATCCGACGAGTTTGAAAATCGTGCAGTGTGAACTCGGCATTAGTTGAACCGCTTGCACGGAAAGTTTGTGAGTCAGATGTAACAAAAAATGCGACTTTGTGAAACGGACTGTCCTAAATTGTTGCTATAGTAGCATCATATTAATGCTAGAAAGCCTATGCATTTGGCAACTGTATTTTTTTTAAATAAACCATTATATTTTATAAATAAAATCTATTTTCATTCCTCTTGGGTGAGGGGGCGACGAACATTAACTTGAGGCCACAATATTAACGTAACGAGTTTAATTACACGTTAAGCATTTTCCTCCCTTTCGAAAACCAAAATAAAGAAAAAGCTTAACATGGCTTATGCATTAAGACAGACAGTTATATTTAAAGATCATATTCTGGGCTCATCTGTTTTCCTGCACGTAGTATGTTATGCTTTATTAGTAAAGTGTGCACAGAATGTTTTCTGTCAGTAACTTTTTGTCTCGGTGCATTAAGTGTTTTCTTTATATGAGAGGAAAACGCTTAACGTGTAAATAAACGTGTTGCATTCATATTTTACAATTGGGTCTTTATCACTGTCCTGGTACATTAAGCCACATTAAGTGTTATTCATGTTCAGCGTTAGGGTTACGGTTCAAGTTCTGAACAAATCTTTCAAAAACATGCAGCAATGTGATTCTTTTATTGAGTGATAGGCAGTGGGTTTAATCAGTGACATTATTCATATATTTACTCTCCGGCGTCTTCTCGTCATCTCCATAACCTGCTTCCCTTGGTGTTTTTACACATAGAAAAGGTGAGAAAAAAACTCCAATGTCCAGTTTTCTCTCAGAACGATGATCTGAGTTGCTATTGCAATTCTTGATGACATACAATGGCTGAGAGCTCTTTGATAGTCACCAGTATCGCCACGGGAACGTTTCACTGTTTGTATCACTGCATTATTCCTCAGTGCCCGGTTGCATAAAGCACCTTAAGTGTAATATTCCCTTAACCCTTTCAGTGGTGAGTTTAAAATATTCTAGCGGTCCCCCCAGAGTGTGTTTTTTTAAGGCGACCGTCATTTTAGATAGTTTCCCCTTATTGTTTCCATGGCGACGCGTCATGCTTGTCACGTGACACACCGCGGCCACAATAACGCTGTATGACAGATGCATCGCTTTTATTTCGTTTTTCCTTTTTTATTTAAAATATTCACAAACTTGCATACCATGTCATGAACAATCTGATATTCCGCACACCCCTAGTACTGACAAAATGATTTGCAACGGTCGCTTTGTCACGCCCAGTGTAGACGGCCTCAAACGGTTGGTGTATTTCTGTCTTTTTTCTTTCTTTTTTTGGCTAGTAGAAGTTATGAATGGCCGGTAACTTAAAAATTTAGTAGCCAAATTGGCTTGTGAGTGAAAAAGTTCATTTCAATCCCTGCTTAACGGTGTTGCTGAAAATAACACTTAAGGGTTTCTTTAAGTGAAACATCATAAACCCCTCAAATTTCCCCTATGTGTCTATTTTTCTCTAAAGTAATCCCTTAAAAACCATTGTGTTGCATAAAGCCCCTTAACATTAATTTCCCTAAGTATGACTTAAGGTTTGAAAAACTTTACCTTAAAAGTTACACAGACACAAATAAAAACATGGCTGAGTTTATGGAACCAGCTGAAGATGAGTTAAGTGCCAAGGCGATTTTTCCGCGATAGGGAGAACCCTTTGGACCATCTTAGCGATGAAAAACTGTTGCAGGAATACAGATTTGATTGTCGCACAATATTTGACATCGCTAACATGTCACGCAGCGCAACCACTCACTACCTGCGGTGCTACAACTGTTGATAGCACTGCAGTTCTTTGCAAGTGGGAGTTTCCAGTCGTTAGTGGGAGATGTTTTCCACGTACATTAATCTGAGTGATTCACCGAGTTGCAGGGGCTCTTTGCCATCATTTAAACCAAACGGTCAAGTTTCCATATTGTCCTGAACAAGAGGTACAGGCATGTAATTAATAAAGACTTGTGTATATTTTATGAATGTAAATTTTGTGCCTAGATTTGTGTGCGCAAAGTAAGCTTTGTAAAAATGTCAATTAAGTTGTAGGCCTAAGTGTAAAAGAATGGAGATTTTCATGAGATTTTCATTTTTACAATGTAAGCACAAAAAGAAAAAAGAAATTGCATGCAAATCTTTCATGCACTAATTTACCTTCATATTATTTATCTTAAAGCATTGTTGATATTGATGATGGTCATTGATTTACCCCTGTAGGAAAGGTACAACAATGCGTTGACACACACAAGGTCGATAATTGATAGGATGATCGGTCAGCTGAAATGCAGGTTTCACTATCTCCACAGCAAACTGCGTGTTGAGCCTCCAAAGGCTTGCAAAATTATCATAGCCTGTGTTGTACTCTTCAACCTTTTGAAGACGTATTCTGCCTTCGAATAGGAGGATGAGCATGAGAAAGAAGAGGGTCATGAAGAAGTGCATCCGATTCTGCAACATGATATTCAGCAGGCTGGACATGCTGTCAGAGATGCCATCGTGAATGCATTTTTTAATTAGGCGTATAGTAGTTGTGACAGTAATAATACTATTAATAAAATATATTATTATTTGTGGCATTATTAATGATAAAATAGGCTATTTAGCGGTAAGAGAAACTTGTAAGTAATATAAAAGTTTATTATTAGTAGTAGTGTCATTATTATTACTTCCATTATTAGTAATTTATTATATATAGTTGTTATAATTACTATTTTGTTAATATATTTATTCATCAACTGATGTGATTGTTATTTTCCCTTCACTTTGTAGCTGCAAAAGTTTGTCTTTAAGAATTATGTTGTAAAGCTCCTGATTTTCCTTCTTCTTGATTTGATCAATTTCTAGCTGCAGTTTTTCCTTCTGTAACTGCAGGACCTCTCTCTGCAGTTTGTAACACTTCATCGCTTGTAGCGGATGGAGAGGGTGTTTGCAGTTTTCTGGAATACACAAGTTATTCTGAGAAATTAAGAAATAGTCTAAAAATAATAGAGGCTGTTCAAGGTCTAATTAAGAATTGTATTTTTTAGCCTTAAACACAATTGTTAACAAAGAGCAATAAATTCTCACGTGGCTGTTGCTTGGGTTAGGGCTCTGCTGGTGCTCTGATGGTGTTGAGGCTGCTTTTTCTGTGTGTTGTGCTGGAGAGGTCTACGTGTCGATTATATCATTGTTATTACACATTGTGTCTCTCATGATGTTAAAATAATCATGTATCCTCTAAGCCACTAGTGGTGTTTAATTTTATGCTGTGCTGATACGAGACTATAATGTTGTCTCGCTGTATAATCCACTCCACTGGCTCAGCTTCACTCTCTAAACTGCCAGAGATGCCAGTCAGGACAGGTGAGTCCACTCCAAGGATCTTGCACCATCTTTGTACAGACTGGCAGCTCAGCAGGGGGTGGTCCTCCACCTGTTTATCAGTTTTATCGTTAGTTCTCTGTGACACTATACGGCAACAACTTGCGCTCTCCACTACAGTGCGGTTAAGATAATACAATCTTAAAAGTGTAGAGCTGTAACAAATCATCCACTGAAGGCAAGCGTAGTGAAGAACCCAAGTGCAGTTTATTTACAGTGTGATCCAAACAATAATCCGAGACTTGACTTGACATGAACAGACTTGACTTGACGAGGGATGAACAGACTTAACTTGACATGAACAGACTTGACTTGGCTTGAACAGACTAGACTCACCGACAGCGGGTTACAACATCAATACATGACGAGGCACAATGGGAACATGAGGGTTACTTATAGCAAACAAGGAGGGTCACATGACATGAACAAACCAGTGGGAAACAAGACACATGACTAAGACAACCAATCAAAACATGACACAATGAACAAGAGAACCAATGGCATGAATACATGAGGCAAGGGAAGCATGACACAAACAGGGAATTAAACTACAAAATAAAAGACATGAAAACATGAACAAGAAACACAACCCAAAACACCACATTTCAAGAGCCTAGTATAGTTTTATTTACCAGTTTTTTGTTTGACTCCTTCTTATTGGTGCTTATCTCTTTTTTTTGCGACCACACACTTAAGGGAAAAACTTAAGGTGTTTTATGCAACCGGGCACAGGTTCACACATACTCTCTTTGCACTGCATATGCGGTGCGTATTTATTTCCGCACCCATGTTAACGTATTGTGGTCCGATTGTGCATTCCAGGAGCAGTGCGTCTGCAGCAGTGCAGCGATCACACCGAGTCTATTTTTTGCAGTGCTGCAGGCGCTGAATTAAACAGCGCATAACATGGATCGACACAGAAATGTAGTACTAAAATGTTTGTGATAGCCTACTACCTTTAAAGGAAAGTAGAGTATAGGCTACATTATACTTGCCTGAGCAACTTAATATACAAATCTATAAGTAAATGAATTTAATAATACGTTGTTTATATTTATTGCGTTTAAACGTGCTACGTCTATGAAATTACTGTACTGTGTAAAAAAGAGACCTTCAGTAACAACGTTTGGATTTGAAATCAATATAATGGATAAATGTTTATGACTGTACTCAGAGGCAGACTTAGTGATTTGGGGGCCCTACGCAAATGTCAGGTATGAGGCCCCAACACAATAACTAAGCATGCTCTTTTATGCCTAACCCTAATTTTGCGCGCGCTCTCTCTCTCTCTCTCTCTCTCTCATAGTTTATAGTTTATTTACCTCTTCACTACTTATGAAAATTTGACGCTCTCCAGAACACAAATACAAACTGGAGCATTTGCCAAATATGTTTCGCCAATATCAGATGGGGCCCCCTGATGCCCCGGGGCCCTAAGCGGCCGCTTACCTCACTTATTGGTTAAGTCCGCCCCTGACTGTACTAGAGAATGAAAGCTCTAACAGACACAGATAACGGCATATTCATTTGATCTCTCTCTCATACAGGGGTGTAAAACGTACTCAAAAATTAGACTCAAGTGAAAGTACAGATTTTACTAAACTTAAAAGTACAAGTATCAACCCAAATGTAATGTTTGGACGGAATATCCTTTTAAAGTGCAGTGTAGCGAAGGGCTACCTTGAAGACAGTAAAGGCGAGGTTCAGATGGAGAAAGCAGCGAACCAGGTGTGTCAGTCAGTCCTTTTAAAGAGCTGTGTAGCAAAGGGCTACCTTGAAGACAGTAAAGGCGAGGTTCAGATGGAGAAAGCAGCGAACCAGGTGTGTTGGTCAGAACATGACAGAGAGGGAATTAACTTAAACTGATTTATTATGGCAAGCAAGTGAATATAAGCATCAGAGGGGAGAGTCAACCATTAACAGCCCCCAATCCACATTTACTCCAATGCCCAGTAATTTTCAAGTACAGTGAAAGAAGCTCATGGACTGCAATGGACCTTCAGGGAGCAATATGAGCGATAGAGAATCAGTTGGGCCTCCCGAGTCAGAATCAAGATGGTATGATGGGTTCTGTGAGAGCAGTCGTAGCTCTGAGCCTTTAAAACGGCTGTGAGCGAGCAAGCAATAACTGATGGAGGTGCTGGAGCATGTGAAGCACAGGTGCTTTTATGATATGAGCCAATGTTCTTGCTCGTAAAGTTCAATACTGAGTCTTGGTCAGATGAGCGTGTAACACAGGAATTGTGCAGCTATAGTTGTGTGGTTTTCCTGTAACAAAGAGCAGTGCTCTAACAACAGCAATCACTATTACACATCACTATATAAGCACTCTTACATATTATCACAGCATTAAAGTCCATGTAAAGGCAATTCAGAGAATTGTTTCTAAACATTATAAATGTTAGAAATGTATTGCTAAAACACGTTGCAAAGACTGTGAACTATGTAGAAGTGTAGATTTAGACCGTTGACCAGTTTTTCACCATTTTTGTGTTGAGGATTTTGTGGGCGGGGCTGAAATCATGTTTCGATGACGCACTGGAGCCACTGAGCACAGCCCCTCCCCTAACACTATAATAACTAGAGAGCATTAGCATCAGTGATTCACCGCTTAATCGCCAGTTACTGTCATTACCATTAGTTACTACAGCCTACAGTTTGTGAGCTAGCTATGCCTTCGTCACGTAAATACATATTACCTGGTTACAATAATTTACAAAACAGCTTGGTCTCCTTATTTAAATTTGACAGATGAGAGTGGCAGCAGCTTTCCCTCGAGTGGGCGTGGTTTCAGCACCGCCAGTGTTTGAGAGCAGAGAATATTGCTTATTTTTCCAAGATTTATTTTATTTCATTTTTTAATTAGGCGTATAGTAGTTGTGACAGTAATAATACTATTAATAAAATATATTATTATTTGTGGCATTATTAATGATAAAATAGGCTATTTAGCGGTAAGAGAAACTTGTAAGTAATATAAAAGTTTATTATTAGTAGTAGTGTCATTATTATTACTTCCATTATTAGTAATTTATTATATATAGTTGTTATAATTACTATTTTGTTAATATATTTATTCATCAACTGATGTGATTGTTATTTTCCCTTCACTTTGTAGCTGCAAAAGTTTGTCTTTAAGAATTATGTTGTAAAGCTTGTGATTTTCCTTCTTCTTGATTTGATCAATTTCTAGCTGCAGTTTTTCCTTCTGTAACTGCAGGACCTCTCTCTGCAGTTTGTAACACTTCATCGCTTGTAGCGGATGGAGAGGGTGTTTGCAGTTTTCTGGAATACACAAGTTATTCTGAGAAATTAAGAAATGGTCTAAAAATAATAGAGGCTGTTCAAGGTCTAATTAAGAATTGTATTTTTTAGCCTTAAACACAATTGTTAACAAAGAGCAATAAATCCTCACGTGGCTGTTGCTTGGGTTAGGTCTCTGCTGGTGTTGAGGCTGCTTTTTCTGTGTGTTGTGCTGGAGAGGTCTACGTGTCGATTATATCATTGTTATTACACAATATGTCTCTCATGATGTTAAAATAATCATGTATCATC
Organism: Sinocyclocheilus grahami; assembly: GCF_001515645.1. Lineage (NCBI taxonomy): Eukaryota > Metazoa > Chordata > Actinopteri > Cypriniformes > Cyprinidae > Sinocyclocheilus > Sinocyclocheilus grahami. The sequence continues at coordinate 9,874 of NW_015508352.1, read as the reverse complement.
TAAGCCACTAGTGGTGTTTAATTTTATGCTGTGCTGATACGAGACTATAATGTTGTCTCGCTGTATAATCCACTCCACTGGCTCAGTTTCACTCTCTAAACTGCCAGAGATGCCAGTCAGGACAGGTAAGTCCACTCCAAGGACCTTGCACCATCTTTGTACAGACTGGCAGCTTAGCAGGGGGTGGTCCTCCACCTGTTTATCAGTTTAATCGTTAGTTTTCTGTGACACTATACGGCAACAACTTGCGCTCTCCACTACAGTGCGGTTAAGATAATACAATCTTAAAAGTGTATAGCTGTAACGAATCATCCACTGAAGGCAAGTGTAGTGAAGAACCCAAGTGCAGTTTATTTACAGTGTGATCCAAACAATAATCCGAGACTTGACTTGACATGAACAGACTTGACTTGACGAGGTATGAACAGACTTAACTTGACATGAACAGACTTGACTTGACTTGACTTGACTTGAACAGACTAGACTCACCGACAGCGGGCCTGTGTTGTACTCTTCAACCTTTTGAAGACGTATTCTGCCTTCGAATAGGAGGATGAGCATGAGAAAGAAGAGGGTCATGAAGAAGTGCATCCGATTCTGCAACATGATATTCAGCAGGCTGGACATGCTGTCAGAGATGCCATCGTGAATGCATTTTTTAATTAGGCGTATAGTAGTTGTGACAGTAATAATACTATTAATAAAATATATTATTATTTGTGGCATTATTAATGATAAAATAGGCTATTTAGCGGTAAGAGAAACTTGTAAGTAATATAAAAGTTTATTATTAGTAGTAGTGTCATTATTATTACTTCCATTATTAGTAATTTATTATATATAGTTGTTATAATTACTATTTTGTTAATATATTTATTCATCAACTGATGTGATTGTTATTTTCCCTTCACTTTGTAGCTGCAAAAGTTTGTCTTTAAGAATTATGTTGTAAAGCTTGTGATTTTCCTTCTTCTTGATTTGATCAATTTCTAGCTGCAGTTTTTCCTTCTGTAACTGCAGGACCTCTCTCTGCAGTTTGTAACACTTCATCGCTTGTAGCGGATGGAGAGGGTGTTTGCAGTTTTCTGGAATACACAAGTTATTCTGAGAAATTAAGAAATGGTCTAAAAATAATAGAGGCTGTTCAAGGTCTAATTAAGAATTGTATTTTTTAGCCTTAAACACAATTGTTAACAAAGAGCAATAAATCCTCACGTGGCTGTTGCTTGGGTTAGGTCTCTGCTGGTGTTGAGGCTGCTTTTTCTGTGTGTTGTGCTGGAGAGGTCTACGTGTCGATTATATCATTGTTATTACACATTGTGTCTCTCATGATGTTAAAATAATCATGTATCCTCTAAGCCACTAGTGGTGTTTAATTTTATGCTGTGCTGATACGAGACTATAATGTTGTCTCGCTGTATAATCCACTCCACTGGCTCAGTTTCACTCTCTAAACTGCCAGAGATGCCAGTCAGGACAGGTGAGTCCACTCCAAGGACCTTGCACCATCTTTGTACAGACTGGCAGCTTAGCAGGGGGTGGTCCTCCACCTGTTTATCAGTTTAATCGTTAGTTTTCTGTGACACTATACGGCAACAACTTGCGCTCTCCACTACAGTGCGGTTAAGATAATACAATCTTAAAAGTGTATAGCTGTAACGAATCATCCACTGAAGGCAAGTGTAGTGAAGAACCCAAGTGCAGTTTATTTACAGTGTGATCCAAACAATAATCCGAGACTTGACTTGACATGAACAGACTTGACTTGACGAGGTATGAACAGACTTAACTTGACATGAACAGACTTGACTTGACTTGACTTGACTTGAACAGACTAGACTCACCGACAGCGGGTTACAACATCAATACACGACGAGGCACAATGGGAACATGATGGCTACTTATAGCAGACAAGGAGGGTCACATGACATGAACAAACCAGTGGGAAACAAGACACATGACTAAGACAACCAATCAAAACATGACACAATGAACAAGAGAACCAATGGCATGAATACATGAGGCAAGGGAAGCATGACACAAACGGAATTAAACTACAAAATAAAAGACATGAAAACATGAACAAGAAACACAACCCAAAACACCACATTACAAGAGCCTAGTATAGTTTTATTTACCAGTTTTGTTTGACTCCTTCTTATTGGTGCTTATCTCTTTTTTTTTGCGACCACACAAATGTTTTTTTTTTATATTTTTTCTTTACTTCATGAACCGTCCTCTTTACACCGAGATTCCGTGCATTGATTTTTAAAATGTCATTATTTCCTCCCACTGTTTTCCTTAGGTACGGGGAAATCAAGGTTTAAGTGTCATACTTAAGGGAAAAACTTAAGGTGTTTTATGCAACCGGGCACAGGTTCACACATACTCTCTTTGCACTGCATATGCGGTGCGTATTTATTTCCGCACCCATGTTAACGTATTGTGGTCCGATAGTGCGTTCCAGGAGCAGTGCGTCTGCAGCAGTGCAGCGATCACACCAAGTCTATTTTTGCAGTGCTGCAGGCGCTGAATTAAACAGCGCATACTTCACGGTAAAAATGAACATGGATCGACACAGAAATGTAGTACTAAAATGTTTGTGATAGCCTACTATCTTTAAACGAAAGGAAAGTAGAGTATAGGCTACATTATACTTGCCTGAGCAACTTAATATACAAATCTATAAGTAAATGAATTTAATAATACGTTGTTTATATTTATTGCGTTTAAATGTGCTACGTCTATGAAATTACTGTACTGTGTAAAAAAGAGACCTTCAGTAACAACGTTTGGATTTGAAATCAATATAATGGATAAATGTTTATGACTGTACTCAGAGGCAGACTTAGTGATTTGGGGTCCCTAAGCAAATGTCAGGTATGAGGCCCCAACACAATAACTAAGCATGCTCTTTTATGCCTAACCCTAATTTTACGCGCGCTCTCTCTCTCTCTCTCTCTCTCTCTCTCATAGTTTATAGTTTATTTACCTCTTCACAACTTATGAAAATTTGACGCTCTCCAGAACACAAATACAAACTGGAGTGTTTGCCAAATATGTTTCACCAATATCAGATGGGGCCCCCTGATGCCCCGGGCCGCTTACCTCACTTATTGGTTAAGTCCGCCCCTGACTGTACTAGAGAATGAAAGCTCTAACAGACACAGATAACGGCACATTCATTTGATCTCTCTCTCATACAGGGGTGTAAAACGTACTCAAAAATTAGACTCAAGTGAAAGTACAGATTTTACTAAACATAAAAGTACAAGTATCAACCCAAATGTAATGTTTGGACGGAATATCCTTTTAAAGTGCAGTGTAGCGAAGGGCTACCTTGAAGACAGTAAAGGCAAGGTTCAGATGGAGAAAGCAGCGAACCAGGTGTGTCAGTCAGAACATGACAGAGAAGGAAGTAATTAACTTGAACTGATTTATTATGGCAAGCAAGTGAATATAAGCATCAGAGGGGAGAGTCAACCATTAACAGCCCCCAATCCACATTTACTCCAATGCCCAGTAATTTTCAAGTACAGTGAAAGAGGCTTATGGACTGCAATGGACCTTCAGGGAGTGTTATGAGCAATAGAGAATCAGTTGGGCCTCCTGAGTCAGAATCAAGATGGTATGATGGGTTCTGTGAGAGCAGTTGTAGCTCTGAGCCTTTAAGACGGCTGTGAGCGAGCAATAACTGATGGAGGTGCTGGAGCATGTGAAGCACAGGTGCTTTTATGATATGAGCCAATGTTCTTGCTCAAATGAGTTCAATGCTGAGTCTTGCTCAGATGAGGGTGTAACATAGGAATTGTGCAGCTTTAGTAGTGTGGTTTTCCTGTAACAAAGAGCAGTGCTCTAACAACAGCAATCACTATTACACATCACTATATAAGCACTCTTACATACAGTATTATCACAGCATTAAAGTCTGTGTAAAGGCAATTCAGAGAATTGTTTCTAAACATTATAAATGTTAGAAATGTATTGCTAAAACACATTGCAAAGACTGTGAACTATGTAGAAGTGTAGATTTAGACCGTTGACCAGTTTTTCACCATTTTTGTGTTGAGGATTTTGTGGATGGGGCTTAAATCATGTCTCGATGACGCACTGGAGCCACTGAGCATGGCCCCTCCCCTAACACTATAATAACTAGAGCATTACCATCAGTGATTCACCGCTTAATCGCCAGTTACTGTCATTACCATTAGTTACTACAGCCTACAGTTTGTGAGCTAGCTATGCCTTTGTCACGTAAATACATATTACCTGGTTGCAATAATTTACAAAACAGCTTGGTCTCCTTATTTAAATTTGACAGATGAGAGTGGCAGCAGCTTTCCCTCAAGTGGGAGTGGTTTCAGCGCCGCCAGTGTTTGAGAGCAGAGAATATTGCTTATTTTTCCAAGATTTATTTTATTGACTTATTTTTTATAATTAAAATTTGGCTGGGTGGTTAATAGCACATTTTTTCTCAAAGAGATAGAAAATGCCCTTGCATTCCCTAGAGGCATTTCAAAGATGGCTGCCGAGTGAAATGACTTGTCTTAAAGGGTCTTTGACTGTTTCTCAATTCCAAGCACACAAAGAATGGACTTATTTTCTTTGTGAAAAGTGAGCAGATTAATTGATGGTAATATTAATTCTGCTACAGTTACTACTGGCAGCTGATATAAATAATTATAATGGATTTTAATGAATTGTAATTATTTATATACATTTCCCTTTTGAGTTAATTTGCTACATCCAAGAATTTATAAAATATTCAAATTAAAACAAATAATTACTTGTAAAACTACACGTTTATTATATATATATATATATATATATATATATATATATATTACTGAAGCACATGAAAGTGCAACATAATTTACGTCACACAGGCAGTTAGCGTCTGTTTCTATGGGCCACTACATGTAAACCACCCTCCATATTGGAACATCAAAGCCAGTATGTGAACACTCGACTGTGACTGTTGACCATGTGTCTGCAAACACATATATACATATCTATATCAGCAATAAACTTCAGCTGATGATTTTGTTAAACTAACACAATATAACAACACAAAGGTGTTTAGCTGTAAAAGTCCAAAACAGCGCTAATGTGAAGAGAACCAGGCTGATTACATCAGAGATGGAAAAGAGAAAGCCTTAATTATTCAGTCCAATGTGAGTTTGCCTTTAAAACATGAGCCCTGTCATATTCAGTGATTGTTTCCTCAGACATCGCACTGTGTCTGAAATACAGACTGAACGGAAGATCAAAACATCCCACCGCTGAATGGCCAGATGAGGCGCTGTTGCACTCTACACATACTGTACACTGTGAATTTGAGGTTTTATTTAAACATTTGTTTATTTGGTGTTCTTTTGGAATCTCCAAAAGGATTCTCTCAGAATGGTCAATAGTATAATGTTCTATATGAATGCAAATAAGATTTACAGTCATGTTTGGTTTCATTTGAATATTCTCTGGGTGAGTGGTACAATGGTCTTAATCTTACAAAAGTAGACTACAGATCCTAAGAGTTCAGAGATACTTTGATTACCGTAGAGAGTCATTCCATGCAAATTACCTTCTGTTTCCCATTGAGGTGCGAACCACCCAGGTCTGGGACCTGGGTTAATGTAAATTCCAATTGTTAGTACATGCCTCCATTTGGGGGATGTTTTATCTTGGTTTTGTATTTAAAGGATTGTAGCAAAAGGGTCAGGGCGATTCTGTAGTCAGAGTGCCCGTAGTATAGAGTGTCTCCATACACTTTGTACTATGTATTTTCTAAAAGATCAGGTATGCATCTTACTCTTAATTTGATGTCTTGTATTGATTTGATAACATTGAATTGGCTATGGAGATAATTGGCATAATACACATTTACCTGACTGTTAATAAATTGTTACATTTGACTTATTCTGACGTACTCTGAAATTATTTAAGTGAAGGCTTAACAATAGATTCCTAATGAACGATTAAATATAAGTAAAGAGTTAACTAGAATAATCAAATGTCAGAATAATTAGAGACCGACAAACAACCAATTTGCCTTTCAACCTAAATTCGAGGTCGTACTAAAATGGAGACAGATTAGATAATAAAATGGAGACAGATTTGAGTTAAACCTAAACTGAATAACTCTGCGCGCTGAAAAGACCGAACATGCAAGTGACCTTCATCCACCACTGGATACCTTCCTTGGGCCAAGTGTGTGGACCTTACAGTATTTAAAAGAAAATCCTGCTTTAGTTTAGTAATAACTGCATATTTCATTAACATTTACTTATAAAATGAATATATTAATTTATAAATTGATAGCAAATCTGAAAATATATATACATTGAATCTGGTTCTCTTTAAAAAAAAGGACACCCCTGCCTATATACATACACACACACATAGACACTGAGGAATTTAAATAATAAAACATCATGCTTGACATACTTCAGTTTGTCCAATGAGCAGTTTGAGTCCTCCAGTTTTTCAGAGAGCAGCTTGACTCCTGAATCTCCGGGGTGATTGTAGCTCAGAACCAGTTCTCTCAGGTGTGAGGGGTGTGAAGTCAGAGCTGAGGACACATAACCACAGCCTTCCTCTGTCACCATACAGCCAGACAACCTACAAATACAGCAATAGTCCATGTGACATCTCTTACACACATTTATACTTATTTCAGCCATTAATTATTCCTAAATGGTCATGTCTTAAGGTTTACTTTGTTAAAAATAAACTTCTCCCTCATTAGAAATGCAATAATGTCACAGTATATGATGTCAATGATATCAAAACAAAACTAAAAAGCTAAAACGCCATGTAAACATTATAAATAAAATGATGGAAACAGCTGTCCAGTGGAGTTGTGTCACTGGTGTTACTGCTAAACAAACAACACTTGTTAAGAAAAAAATCCAGACTTTTGACATCACTTTCTGTTTACATCTATTTGACATCACTTTCTACTGTCCTTTCACCTTGGGAGAATACATATCGTCATTGTCATGTTGAAAAAATGCCCACCAACCAAGCAAATGAGGAGAGGGTAGCAGTTCTGTTTCAAGTTGTGTGAATTCATGACAGTATTAATTTAAAAAAAACTTCAGCACTCATGCATCCCTATATAAGAGCTTTACTACCACCAAACTTTACTGTGGGAACCAGGCACTCTCACTGTACTCCTCCTCTAGCAGCACCTGTTAGATCTGAAATGATTAGGCTAAATGAATTTACTGTGCTTTGGCTACCGTAGGTAGTTCCAGTGTGGACAACATCCATGAATGTCACTTCTGCAGGCTGTATTTTACTCAAATTCGAGGTGGGTGGGGCTCACTGATTGCACCTGCAGATCTCCCAAACGCTTTACAGATGCTAATGATAGTAGCAGAGCAGCATTAAGCGTCAGGGGACGAAGGTCAACGGACTGTAGTGGCTCGAAAGGAGGGATCTTAAGAGCCCTCAACACCGTGGTAAGGTTCCATGCAGGAATGGTGACTCAGTGGGGAAAGAGCCGCATCAATGCACTTCGTAAAAGTGCGAGGAGCTAGGGACAATTCAAAGGCAAGGACCATGTATTGATATGCCACTCCCTTGAAGGTGAATCTCAAGAATTGTTTGCTGTGGTGGGCTATCTGGATGTGAAAGTAGGCGTCTTTCAGATCCAGCAAAAAGAACCAGTCCCCTGGGCACACTTGCGAGAGGATCTGTTTCAATGTAATCATCCTGAACAGCCGTTTCATGAGGGCTTGGTTTAGGTGCCTGAGATCGAGGATGGGCGACCATTGCCATCCTTTTGGGGATGAGGAAAATATGCTTCGCTAGACTTAATCCCCTCATAGCGAGAGCAGTCAGCCCCCATGTGCGCTGCCTCAGCGTGGGCGTGGCCCAGACACGTCCAATTTGAAGCTGTCAGTGATAATAATCATAAGTGACAGCATTCCCTTTTAATCCGCCTAAAAAGATCAAACTACTCATTAGAAGAGGAGTACTGATGATCTTTATGTGTAAACACTCAGGCAGATCAAAAGTCCAGCGCGCATTCTCTCAGATCCGCTCGTGGCGGACAAGGGGAGAGGTGGGGCCGCCTTCATTGAAGAAGGCGAGCAAAGCAGAGCGAGACATGAACTCTATTAGTGAGAGCGATCTGTCTCAGCGAGCGCAGCCTCAGTGTAGGCGTGGCCCAGGCGAGAGGCGCATTCAAATACGAAGCTGTCAGCGATATTGAATCATTGGTGACAGCGTTCTGCTCCGATCCTCATGTGTAAATACACTGGCGGATCAAAGAGCTGCATGGAGAGTGATGCATGCGGGGTGAACAAAGGCCTCCTGTAGCGAATCGATGCATTTTTTTGTGAGAAAAATATCCATATTCAAAACGTAATAATCACTTGAATCTAGCTGTGTTTGAATCCAGTGAAACTCCTCTTTGACGGATTTGAATCCCAGGAAAACATGATCAGAAAGAGCGTGAGAGCAATGTACACTTTCCTTATAAGTTTGCATAAAGTGGCCTTACTAATGTACTCTACATCTTTAAAGAAAACTACCATTTAAAATTCTACAGCTCAAATAAATATGCATGTGAACATGGCAAAAAAAACTCCCTACGAATTTATGCAGCCTCCTCATCTATGGGATCCTGTATAAGAGGAGATGCCATTTTTGTCACTTTGACCGTGTCTGTTTGATGAAAATATGCGCAATGAATAAATACCTGCGCTATGCTTGTTTCCGCTTTGCATTAAGATAATTTTTCTTGCCCTATGGCGGACATTATTACATGTTTTACATGAAACAAGGAAACCCCCAGGAAACAAGGATAAATACTAGGGATACCACTTTTTCCAGTACTCGCCTGATACCGATACTTTTAATTTGGTACTTGCCGATACCGAGTACCGATACCAATATTTTTATTGCATTTGTACATTTTTTTAAATATTGGGTACAGAAACCAAAAAGTATGTATAATGTTAGTTGGTTAACTTCATTTATCAAATAGATACAGTCAAACTGTAGATGAGGTTTAAATTTTAGCACTGATTCGGGTGGATTCAAACCCCTGCAGACAGTCGGTCAGAACTGTTTTGACATCTAACTTGAAGAATTCACCCCAGACTCCAGAATCTCATTTAAGCTTTTACTGATGGAAAAAGGTTGTGGTTTTTATATGCACGCACAACTATATTACATCAGAAAGTTTGAGATGTTGCCGACAAATTTGAGATGAAGCCGACAAATTTGAGATGAAGCGGTTTGCTCATGGAAAGAGTTCGCGGATTACTTTTGCCTCCCACTGCCAGCAGCTTACATTCCGGAGAAGGGAAAACACAGCTGCCCACATTCAAACAGAAGAGAAAGAAAATGCCTCCTGTTGAATCTACTTGCTGCATGAACTACTGCAAACTTCTACAAAGGATTGCGGTTCTTTAAACAAAGTTACTTGCTGGACTTCCAAAACAGGCAGAACACTCAGCAGACCGTCGTCACGGACCCCCTCAGCATACAGCCGGTGAGTCCCATGAAACCTAGTCAATCTCAACAGTTTATACCAAGTGTAGAGGAACAAGCCGAAACTGATTGTCACACAAATCGATGGCACAAACAGGGAGCGAGACCCAAAGGCAGTAGAGACATCAGATTGTCACGAGTTTCTCGTATTGCTGCCGTAGCATCCTCTACCCCAGATATGGCTATGACAAGGCTTGTGAATATACTGGTATTCTACCACCCCCTATACATCTTGAGAACAGATTTGAAGCATTAATGAATGCGGGTGAGGAATCCCCAAATGTGATTAAACATGGATCGGATCAGCCACCAGCTAACATCACTTCTAACAGACGCTCAAGGTCGAGCAGACAGCGGCTTTCAGCTCAGA
>NW_015508351.1:23646-24377 GCF_001515645.1 Sinocyclocheilus grahami | reverse complement strand
CGAAGGGGGAATCACTACACACGCGCACCTAGCCCAGCACAAGGGTTGCTTTTGGGCATGCACACGAGTGCTGAGCCTGGCGTCTGGCGTTCCACCACGCCTGACCGCCGAGGGTGCGGGAGGAACGTTAGAGTGCACGTATCCGGTCCGTAGAGGGGAATGGCGCAGCAAGTGTGATCAACACCGAGCAGGTCCGGTGTTACTGCCTACCTGAGGCGAGTAAATGAGAGGACACGGGCTCTACACGGAGATTATAGAATCTCGCAAACGTGTTAGCCGTCGCCCAGCCGGCAGCTCTACAGATGTCTGCTATCGAGGCGCCTTTTTTCCGCGCCAATGCCCAAGAAGATGCCACTCCTCTCGTAGAGTGAGCTCTCACTCCGAGGGGGCAAGGTAACCATTGGGCCTGATAAGCTAATACTATAGCCTCCACTAACCAGTGGGCAAGTCTTTGTTTGGAGACAGCCTTCCCCTTCTGCTGTCCTCCGAAGCAGACAAAGAGCTGGTCTGAGGTCCTGAAGCTCTGCACACGGTCCACGTAAACGCGCAGAGTGCGAACGGGACAGAGCAGAGCGACGGCTGGGTCTGCCTCCTCCCGGGGCAGCGCTTGCAAGTTCACCACCTGACGTGAGAGCTCGTCGGCTGCACGATTGAACTCGCCTGGGATGTGAATGGCGCGAAGCGAACTCAGATGCTTCTGACTCCAGAGGAGGAGATGGCGAGCGAGTTGC
>NW_015508351.1:19124-19791 GCF_001515645.1 Sinocyclocheilus grahami | reverse complement strand
TCCAAGTGCAAATTCAGTGCACTTCACAGAGCATTTTAGGATTGTCTACTCCAGAAATGATACATGTGATGCTACCTTTGCATTTGGCACTGTAATTATGCAACCCGATCTCATGAAAGTGCTTAAAAATACCACAAGTTTCTATTTCTATTTGGAGTACTATTTATATGCAGAAATTGACTTTGGCGTGCATATGATACGCAATGGTTAGGATTAGGGGTGTGGGGTAGGTGCGTATTACATGTACGCCAAAACTGCATATCATATGCATGCCAAGACATTGCGTATCATATGCATGCAAAAACTGTGTGTTATATGCACACCAAAGTCAATTTCTGCATATAAATAGCATGCCAAATAGAAACCAAAAATCGTGCTATTTATACGCACTTTCATGAGACCAGGCTTTTAGAACAGTTTCGAGAACTTGCAATGCCTTAAAATGCTGCCTCTGCAAGCAGCTCACTAAGTTTTAGTACAAAGTGATTGTGCTATTTCTCATTGTTAAAAAACATGATCATCTCTTCAGCTCAGACAAACCCTGTTTTATTGAGCTGCAGTCTTAAGGCTGACTAATATTTGTTGTCCACAACTCCCATGGCGGCAGCTTTCATCTATCTGCTGAGAACTTAAACACGATAACAGAAGCTAAATTGCCGTGTTGGGC
>NW_015508351.1:18620-19091 GCF_001515645.1 Sinocyclocheilus grahami | reverse complement strand
CCAGTCAACAGAAACCTATAAACCCCCGTCTCCAGCGGGAGAGGAGAGAAGATAATTGTTTTTTTAGTGGCCACAGTTGTGCTGATGAGGTGAATTTGACATGGTACCTCTACGAAGTGAGAGAAGAGTAGATTGAGTGAATCTTTAACTAGATCAGAGATGACTTTTAGTGGGCAGTTTAACACTCTGCCAGATGGTGGTGCTCACGCTACACTTCTGATTAAACCGAGCTCATTTTAGACAGTTGCGTTGTTAGGTAAAGTAACAAGAAAATATGTAGTTGAATCCCATTCAAATATATCCAGGTGACATTTGACCTCGAAATCAATCTCAAAATAAAAGAAAGAGTTATACCACACATCCATGATTCTCAGCTTTTGAACATGCACTTTTTTATGTATTGCTTATTTTTAACAGCTTGTCATAGATACATAATTTATTGTATTTAATTATATTTACCTTAATTTTACA
>NW_015508351.1:12170-15375 GCF_001515645.1 Sinocyclocheilus grahami | reverse complement strand
CCCTTGTTTCAATTACGATATTTTACTGTAATTTTATGGTTTTTGATTGGCAGCCATAGCTGCCAGTCATTTGACCATTTTTTACTGGACTTTTTTACAGTGTATAACTAGAACAGCCTTAACACAAATATACAATTTATTTTTATTTTATTTTATTTATGTGGCACGACCTATAAACCATGATTCCACCAAAAGCAGAACAAAATAGAAATACATTTGTGATGTGCAAATTATGCAAACTGAACTGATCTGTCATCTGTTTGAAACAATTATTCATTCATTTGACATAACACTGCATATTATATATATATATATATATCTTCTTTTTTGTTGTTGTTATTTGCATTTGACAGAATTGACCCATGAATTATTGTGTGATACTCAAGGAAAAAAGTATTCTCTTATTTGAGAAGATAAAAAGCAGGAGGTTTCACTACAATGTAAATTAATACCTCGGAACTTACTTAGTATCTAGCAAATTAAATATTGTATCAGAGTAAAAAAATCTGTGGGCCATTCAGAAATTAATTACAATTTAATTAAGAATGCATTTTAAATTCCATTTCAATTCCTGAATTTGCCGTTCAGATTTAAAATGCACAGCAATAAAATGAAAATTCACTGAAACTGGAGAATATGGTCTTATGGTGTTTAGACAGACAGTGAGACAAAGACGACTTTTGCAAATAGCTGCTGAGGTTCCTAGGATGTTTAACATTAGGTCAGAGATGAATGTTAATTCTGGTCTGCTCAACCAAACGAGCTCCAAGAACAATTCAGCATCCACTGTTAAGACATCTTAAGTGCAAAATGCATAGCTGGAATTCTGTATTAATCTGTGTTTTGGGATTTTGAAAAGGTCCTACAAGATATTTTCTATCAGGCAACAACATACAGTACTTGACCAATGCGCTGCCAAATCACAGTTCTGCTAAACAAACCAGTTACACGCGTTACTGCATCAGCAACAATGCTCATCAATCAAGGGAGAGACAGACAGACAAACAGAAAGACAGTTTCCCTCAACTTTTTCCCATGTTCCGTGACAAACACCATTTTAGAGAGCATTTTAAGGGGTTTCTGGTGGACAGATAAGTGCAATTTCAAAGGGCTGATTCATCAAGCATCTGTTTTTAACGCCATCTTATTTAGCAGAAGCAGCATGATGAGTGAGGACAGTTTTAATGTGTAGAGCTTGATGAGAGTGCATAGCAGGAGCTCTTTCATGGCCATGTGTCACGACCGCTGTTTACGGCCTTTGAATGTGGTAACGATGCCTCTTCCCCTGGACTGTGGCTGACATTTTTGTTGCTCTCCTTTATAGGTGTCAGTAAAGCCTTTACCCCAAAGCTGGTGTTGGTTACTGCAGACACACCCTGTGGATAGCGGAACCCATTTGTAGTCACATAATCACCACAACTGGAGACCAGAAATGGAGAACAAAACATCAGGAATGAGCGAGGGCCTCCATGTGAACTGCAGTATGTCTGGAAGACACAACTTCATCTTCACCTTCATCCCCGTCGTCTACGGATGCAATTTCGTCATCGGGATCATTGGCAATAGCATGGTGGTGGCTGTCATCTACCGCTACATGAAGTTGAAGACAGTAGCGAACGTGTTTGTGCTCAATCTAGCCATATCGGACCTCACCTTCCTTATTACGCTACCTTTGTGGGCCACTTTCACAGCTATGGGTTACCATTGGCCGTTTGGGACCTTCCTGTGCAAGGCAAGTGCCGGATTGGTCATCTTCAACCTCTATACTAGCATATTCTTCCTCACCGCTCTTAGCATTGATCGATATCTTGCTATCGTGCATCCAGTGCGCTCCAGACGCCAACGAACGCTTTTCTACGCCAACCTCACGTGTGTACTCATATGGCTGTTTGCCTTGCTCCTCAGTGCACCTACAGCGTTAAGCCGGGATGTGTACGACATTGGGAACTCTACATTGTGCGCCGTGTGGCACCGCAGTGAGCAGATTAACTTGTTAGTTACCCTTAGCGTGCTAAAAAGCGTGCTAGGTTTCTTTGTGCCTTTCCTCGTCATCATCACCTGCTACTGTCTGATTGGTCGGGCACTTCTGGGTTCCAGGGGTCTGTTGAGGAAAAGCGTTCGCTCTCGGGAAGACGAAACTCTTCGTATGATAGCCGCTACTGTGCTAGCTTTCTTTGTCTGTTGGGCTCCTCACCAAGCTTTCCACTTCATGGAGCTGCTGGCCACGCTTGGCGTAGTGGAAAACTGCCAAACACTGGATGTTATTGACACAGCCATGCCTGTTACCATCTGCATCTCCTATTTAAACAGTTGTGTAAACCCCATTCTTTATGGGTTTGTTGGACACAACTTTCGCAAGAACCTACTGAGGTTACTAGACTGTGGGTCTGGACAATCTAGCAATAACTTTAGCATTAGCTCAAAGATGAACGTCAACTCCCATTGTACCTCTGGTCTGCTCAACCCAACAAGCTCCAAGAACGATTCAACATCCACTGTTAAGACATCTTAAGTGTAAAAGCCATAGCTGAAATTTTGTATTTATCTGTTTTGGGATTTTGAGTGGTACTATAAGATATTTTTTGATAAGATAACAACATACTTGGCTAATGCACTGACAAAGCATAGTTCTGATAAATATATGAGTTACGGTATCAATAAAAATGCTCTCTAATCATAGGAGCGATAGGATTGCCTTCAAATGTCCGTTCCATTAAGATGTGTTATTCTGCTAAAATGTGTTACTCACCAAGATATGTTATTCTGCTATAACCATGTTAACTTACTAAGATTCTTCATTATGACTGCAGAGAAAACTGAACATAGAATAAATAGTTTATGGCAATAGCTGTTAGTGCCTAAAACTAATGGTCTGCTTCTCTGGGAAGTTTTCTTTTTCAAGTCAGATGTGCTTGTATCACGTTATTTGCGGTCTGACACATTTAAGAATGCAGATTAATCACAGATTAATGCAATGAATTTGGCATTTGAATACATACACTGAATCAACTTGTTTTTATTTATTTAACATTTTATTTTAAATCATTTCTTTTCGTAACGATAGACCATATATATCACATACAATCTTAAAAATATAAAATAAAATAATTAGAATAAAAAATATATTGCATATTGCAAAAACTATGTATAGGTGATACTGTGTATATACTTATCCTGGTCACTCTTTTTTCACTTTAAATAATGT
>NW_015508351.1:11102-12088 GCF_001515645.1 Sinocyclocheilus grahami | reverse complement strand
ATGTGAAAACCATAAACACTGAAAATAAAAAAAAATAAAAAAAATTACATTGTTGAATGTTTTTGTTTTCCTATATAATTTCTGAGGTTACAAAGACATTACATAAATTTTTTTGTTATATAACATTTAGCCTTTAAAAATATATTCATTTAATTTTTCTTTCTCTTTCTCTCTTAAGTGTTCATTCCAGATGTTGTACTCATCTACACTGAACATTCAAACAGCACTAGAGTTCTCCAGGACTACTTAAATAAAAGCCAGTTTTTTAAACGATGGCCCCGATAAGTTTTTCTTTTCTTTGTTAACATTTAAGCATCTGCCTTTTAACAGGTTAATGATTGAAAGATTTGTATTTGAAGCTGTTCACCTCTATAGCTAAAAATATCTTGAAAAGCATGTTCAACAACAGGTGAATTGTATATGATGCATATGAAGGCGTTCTGGAGAAGGTCAGGACTGGGCGGCCCTTGAAGAACTGACATTATAAAAAGAGATCTGTGTGGAGAACATGAACATACTGGCAAAATGAAGGTCCTTTTGCTCTTGGGATTGGTGGCTGTTGCTCTCTGTGAGCCAACCAAATTTGTGGGGTAAAATCTTGAATATATTTTCTTCTCATTAACCAGAAAGATTACAACATGTGGAGCTAATATCTAAGATGGTAATATGTATACATATTTAAATATAGACATATTCATATATCTCCACACTTCTCTAGAGATAAGGTCCTCCGTCTGACACCAGGATCTGAGGAAGATGTGACAATCATCAGGGAAATAGGCCACAGAATCAAGGTAAAATTTAAAATGCAAACTCTTATTAAATATATAAAATATGGGCTTATTTATTTATTTAGCATTTTGTATAAAAGCACTGAGTGGCAAGGTACAAAATAATAATAATAAGTTGCAGTTTTTTTTATTTAATTATTATATTTAGAAAAATTCTAAAATATATTTTCTCAAAAAAAAAAAAAAAAAAAAAAA
>NW_015508351.1:9303-9615 GCF_001515645.1 Sinocyclocheilus grahami | reverse complement strand
GTCTGAATACTTTCCGTACCCACTGTATATATATATATATAAAGACATGTTTGCATGTACACTATTTCAGTAAGTGTACACATTGCACCCTCTGCAGGTGGATTTCTGGAAGCCTGACAGTCCTGACCTTGTGACCATTGGCATGAATGTTGATCTTCATGTTCCTGCAGCCCAGCTTGACATGGTCTTCACCATTTTACAGCAGAGTGGCATGGAAGTTAAGTAAGTATGACATGTGCGCATGAGTTGCATTAGAATTTGAAATGAATACAGTACAACGTGCGGGTGCTCTACCTGGCACTTGTATATTAC
>NW_015508351.1:2429-2755 GCF_001515645.1 Sinocyclocheilus grahami | reverse complement strand
AAGTGCAGATGTGCGTACGATGTAAATAAGACATTCATTTCAAAGTGTAAACAGCTTCAGAGATTTTAATGGGAGTTTTTGAGAGTCAGGGGTAACTGAAGTCAGTGAAATGTTCTTCGCTCTCTTTCTGTACAATTCAAGTAGTGACTTGCAATGTTTTTTTTATGAAATTCACATTAAATACAATGTCAGTTGTATTAAAATATTGTATGGGTTATATCTATAAAAAGGTAGGTTTTTATGCATAGTATAGATTACACTTAGGTTACTTTGCCCATCGTCCAAGTACATTTACTTGAGTATTGTACTTAAGTACACTTTTTGAG
>NW_015508351.1:0-1248 GCF_001515645.1 Sinocyclocheilus grahami | reverse complement strand
CCACGGGATATCTTCTGGCATTGGGCAAACCCAATTTTATGTAAGATACATGACTCTAATGTCATAGAGTAGAATATATAATGTTTTTATTTTTATTTTTTAAAAGCCATCTTTGCTCTGCCAAGTTTGCAAGCTGCATGGCATTTAGTCTGTATTAAGATGTCATGCTAAATGACATTTTACCTCTTCTTATCTATTTACCATGGGCTATATTTTGTCATTGGGCAAACATAATTTATATGCACAGTGGTCTTCTTGTAAGATGTGTGATTCTGATGCCATCTACTGCTTTAGCTAAACATTGCCTGAAATGTCCACCCTGACCAGTGCGGAGTAGTTACAGTAACAGATGGCACAGGACAACACCGTGTACATGCTTTCAGGAGTTGGCCGACAATAAACACATGACTAATTCAAGTTTTACAGTCATTGTATTGAAAACCAATTTGTGGTCACCATGGTTTAACTATAGTAACCATGTTTTTTTTCTGTTTTATTTGTAATAAAACCATGGCTAATTTGCGTAAGGGCTACAAATGACCCTTAGGTAAGCTCTGCCTAAAACATTACTAACCAATTCAAACTCTTGCCATTCTCAACTCAAGATTAGTAGACCAGCTTTTCTGCTCTTTTCCAGTGTAACTCTATGGATATTCTATGCATGTGTAGGCCTATAGCATGTAGCATTCACATTCTTTGTTATAAGTGGATGCATTTGAAATATTGCTGTTTTAGATTAAGATGAATACGACAAAGTATTTTTTTTTGTAGCTTTCTGATTCATACAGTCATCTTTGGAGGCTATTGTGGGAATCGGAGTCTGACTGTATCAGCTCTATCTCCTCTTTTATTAGTTTCCAAATATTATAAGAATGTTACTTTTGAATGTTCTCTAAGTCATATTAGATGAAAATTCAACTGGAATGTTACAAATAAATATATAAACTATTTTTGTTTACACACGACATTTTTGTTTTAACATTTTGAGAATGTAATTCAAGACCAGATAACTTAAAATGTTCTATTAATATTCTGTTAATGTTAATAAATGAACGAAACCTTTCACAAATGTTAGCCAAAGCTCCGAGAACATTCCCTTTCAGCTGGGGAGCTGGAAGAAATGAACGATTTGAAAGCAAACATTCAGAAGAAACGTGTTCAACTTGGTCACAGTAGTATAATTATGGAGATCTAGGAATGCATATCTGCTTAAAGTTGTATTTTTATATATATATATATATATATATA
>NW_015508350.1:42644-45778 GCF_001515645.1 Sinocyclocheilus grahami | reverse complement strand
GCTCGTCTGATCTGAGCAGCACACAGAGCCACTCATACTGTCTTTAAAAGAGCTTGATATTACATTACATTTTTGTCTGGCTAAATTAAAAGCTCTCTCATTATTGGATTGCTTAAAATAGCATTGTGTGATTTACAGTGCTTTTTTTCTTCTTTGCTGTGAACATGTTATAACACTTGTGTAACTGACTGCTAAGGGAAACCGATAAACGTTTCATTGTCTTAGTTTAGCAGTTTTTTTTTATTTTCGATTAAGTTGCAAATAGGGCTGTCAATCGATAATCGATTAATTTATCAATCGCATCCTTTTTCTGTGATTTAATCGTGATTAATCGCACACTTCAATAAGCGTAGACCATTTATCTTGTTTCAAATGTTTTATTTTAAGCTTTTTTTCAAGATAAATTTAGATGACTTTCCAAAAAAAGGACACTTAGAAACTCCAAAAGGACAGCAAAGAACCAAATGATGTAAGGAGCCCATATAAGCACATATGAAAGTATGAATTTTATAGTATGTGTACAGTGCAACACATTTTGCAAGCTTTTTTACATTTTAGAGAAGCCTAAATGAAGAGAAGTTGCGATACCGAACAGGACCACATGGAGATGCCAAAAAACCCCCGAAACCAACCGCCTGCTGACTGCATGTGTATATATCTACAGTACACAGATCCATCCCGTATAACTAAACAGCAACGTAAACATGACAAATAACAACATTATCGTGGATGTGTGTGGAAACAACGTGAATGTACGGAAATATCTGTGCCTGTGCGTCAAGAGCACTCTTACACGCATTATTATAACGGACTCACGCATGCTTACTGTACGACTCCTGTACACCACCGCAATCCTCTTTACCTTGATTGCAGTCTTCATCCATCAAAACTTTACTAGCGAGACACTGTTATCCAGTCGAGAAAGCGTAGTTTGCGTCTCATCTGGCCATACAGCGGTGGGATGTGTTTACAAGCCGTTCAGTCTGTTCTTCACTCGCTCGCGCTCTTCAGAGACAATCACAGAACATGACAGAGCTCGGGTTTAAAAGCCAAACACACTGGAATTAATAATTCACTGAAAACGCAACGAGAGTCTCTGCTCTCTCTGCAATCTCTGATGTAATCAGCCTGGTTTCCTTTATTAGCGCTGTTTTGGACGGATTGTTTGAATGCATTCGCTTACTGGATCATTGGACTGAAAACTTTCCCGGAGTTTAGCAGCTTAAAATGATCTGATCGCAAGCAGAGTAGCAAAATTGTGTTAAAGGGTTAGAACAGAAACTGTGCTTTAGTCATTTTGCATTAATTGCGTTAAATTATTTTAATGCGTTAAGGATTGTAAAATGAATCGCATGCGTTAACAGTGACAGCACTAGTTGCAAAACACTCTATTTACTACTTTTTTCTTCAACATCTCACTTTGAACATTGTTTTTCCTCTGCACAATCCAGCACTGTGGCAACTGCTCTCTCTGTTTTACAGTAGAAACCCTCATTTGTCTTCGAGAATGTAATGTCAAGATGTTATTGTTTCATAGAGACACGTTTAATTTCTAAAACTCATAATTCATAATATGTGCTCACAATGTAATGTTTTCTATTTTCTCTTCATTACATTTGCTGTCATATTGTATCAAATACTCTGTGCAAAATGTGTGTAATGTCTAATAAGAGTTATGCTCGTTGCACTAAGTGAAAGCATTTATACTAAATTAAGAAACTGTTAAATGCTAAAAGAAAATGTTATAATTATGAAATTATAGTTTTATTCCAAGGCCTAAACTGAGCAAAAATATGCAATTTGGTGCAGTGTTGATATTTATATGGACAAAATTCTGAAGTATAATGTAAATCAATGAGATCTTTATAACAGAAACTTACATAAAATTATGTACATATCAGTTGTCACTCTCTCCCAATGTCTTCATATGATGAGATTTAATAGTTTATATTACAGCGCTTTAGTTTCAAAACATGAAATGCAGTACAATACAATGACTACAACTCTTTTATTGACAATCAGGTTAAAACTGAATAAAAACATCTCTGGGCTGAAATGCCATTAGTTTGAACATTTCTAATCCGTGTATAAGAACTTATAAACTGCAGTAAAATGTATTTATTTTTATTTAACAGTTTTGTACAGACACTAGTGCGCACTCTTTTACTGGAGTGAGCGAAATAATGAAGCAAACAGAATGATTTTAAAGTCTGTTTTATATTTGACACACATTTACACATGAAATTTCATGAAATTATTATCCAGAAATTACATTTTTATATGAATTTAAACAGAAATATTTTCAGTGGATGTGCTGCTTTCGAACAATTTTCCTGTGGTATGTGATTTAATGTTTTAATCACAGCGAGGATTGCTTGCCGCATGACAATTCCACTTTAAATTGTGTTCTAAATAGCAAAACTCATGTTCTGAGAGAATACTTTTATAATAATGATATTAATGATAATAATGATATTTATAATAATGAATAATAATCACTGATGTGAACTTGATTCGTCTGATGGCTTTGGAGCATAGACGGTAACGACAGACATAAGGATGAACTCGTTGATCAAACGGTCCATTGGCTGGTTTGAACAGGTTTGATGACAGCACTCTAGAACCTCTGTTCACAAGTGTGTCGCGCACAGACAGCAGCCTAATGATAACCCCTTTCCTGCTCTTACCAATATTGTGACAAACCATATTTAAAAGATAGAATTTGAAGGAAAGTGTAAGATATGCACGTTTTATTTTCAAATTGTTTTATTGACTCGGTGAGTCAGGCAGTTATTTACACTGCAAAAAAACAAAAAGGGCCCATCTCTTTCCATTAAAATATAGGCTATAAACATTCTAAAATATATGTTTATAGGCAAAATTGCATACATTTGAATAGCAATATGATGTCTCCAAAAGCATTTATATTATGTATATCATATTTTCCTGACGTATTGTGCCCTTAACTGTATTAAACATGGTTTCACGTGGATGGAATATGCATGGAAATGATATGCAGATTACGTTATGCATATTAAAACTAGGCGTTGTAAGCTCCATATATGGCTATTTCGGGGAGGAGACGGGGTGGAGGTTCATCTAAACACAATCTTCCGCTGACTGGGTATTACAAA
>NW_015508350.1:26251-42073 GCF_001515645.1 Sinocyclocheilus grahami | reverse complement strand
CAATAAAATGTTAATATATCAGATATTATTGATGTCTCCGTCTCAGCTTTTATTGACAATCAGGTTAAAACTGAATAAAAATATATCTGGGCTGAAATGCCATTAGTTTGAACATTTCTAATCCGTGTATAAGAACTTATAAACTGCAGTAAAATGTATTTATTTTTATTTAACAGTTTTGTACAGACACTAGTGCGCACTCTTTTACTGGAGTGAGCGAAATAATGAAGCAAACAGAATGATTTTAAAGTCTGTTTTATATTTGACACACATTTACACATGAAATTTCATGAAATTATTATCCAGAAATTACATTTTTATATGAATTTAAACAGAAATATTTTCAGTGGATGTGCTGCTTTCGAACAATTTTCCTGTGGTATGTGATTTAATGTTTTAATCACAGCGAGGATTGCTTGCCGCATGACAATTCCACTTTAAATTGTGTTCTAAATAGCAAAACTCATGTTCTGAGAGAATACTTTTATAATAATGATATTAATGATAATAATGATATTTATAATAATGAATAATAATCACTGATGTGAACTTGATTCGTCTGATGGCTTTGGAGCATAGACGGTAACGACAGACATAAGGATGAACTCGTTGATCAAACGGTCCATTGGCTGGTTTGAACAGGTTTGATGACAGCACTCTAGAACCTCTGTTCACAAGTGTGTCGCGCACAGACAGCAGCCTAATGATAACCCCTTTCCTGCTCTTACCAATATTGTGACAAACCATATTTAAAAGATAGAATTTGAAGGAAAGTGTAAGATATGCACGTTTTATTTTCAAATTGTTTTATTGACTCGGTGAGTCAGGCAGTTATTTACACTGCAAAAAAACAAAAAGGGCCCATCTCTTTCCATTAAAATATAGGCTATAAACATTCTAAAATATATGTTTATAGGCAAAATTGCATACATTTGAATAGCAATATGATGTCTCCAAAAGCATTTATATTATGTATATCATATTTTCCTGACGTATTGTGCCCTTAACTGTATTAAACATGGTTTCACGTGGATGGAATATGCATGGAAATGATATGCAGATTACGTTATGAATATTAAAACTAGGCGTTGTAAGCTCCATATATGGCTATTTCGGGGAGGAGACGGGGTGGAGGTTCATGTAAACACAATCTTCCGCTGACTGGGTATTACAAAAGGAATTTTTAGAGGTTCTGGCGTACGCATGGCTTTACAAAACTGAAAAAATGTGTACGTACGCAAAACCTAGCTTTTGTGGATACGCACACATTTAGGATGAAATCTACATAAAGTTTTATACATGAGGCCCCAGGAGAATTGGAAACACTAAATTGTCCGTATGTGTGAGAGTGTGAATGTGTGTCTGTTAGTCTTGTGAGTTTCCCAGCCTTCAGTCTGAGGCTCCAGCATCCTGTGACTCTATACATGCGGTTTGAAGAATGGATGAAATCAGGTTGAAGCTTGTTCCTCTGTTACGGCATACTGGCTTTGGTCTTCAGTACGCGTTCTGTTTTGCTTCCACTGCAGATACTGCTTATGAAGGACCACCATGTGTTGTAAATATTGATTTATAACATATAAAAAGAGAAGGAGTAAAGGCCTGTCTGTCAGTGAATGTGAATGGTCTACAGCAGTGGTTCCCAACCTTTTTCATCTTGCGGCCCACGCAACCAAACACATATGTTTCTGCGACCCACTGCAAAAAAATTAACTGACCCCGCTATTTGTTGGGTTAATAACTGAGTACTCAGAAACTAGATTGTTATCTGTCTTTATTGAATGAACTGGCAATGAACAATAAATGCATTCAAAATATAAAATATGGCTTCAGCAGTTAATTGAGCGACTTACAGAAAAGGAAATCCTCTTGTAATTCTCCGTTATGTACATACCGTACATAAGCAATGAGGTTGGAAAGGTTTGCTATATCGATCGATTCATCCAACTGTAGGGCATAAAAGAGACTCTATCGAATGTTTTTAAACCAACTTCTGAGTTATGTCATCTGCCATTTCATTATTCTTCTCTCAACTGTATTATCTGAAAGTGAAATCAGATTTAACTGCTTGCGGGCCTTTTCTCCACACATCACGCCAACCATTTGTAATTCTCCGTTATGTACATACCCGCACATGAGCAATGAGGTTGGAAAGGTTTGCTTTATCGGTCGATTCATCCAACTGTAGGGCATAAAAGGGACTCTATTGAATGTTTTTAACCAACTTCTGAGTTATGCCATTTCAT
Source organism: Sinocyclocheilus grahami (assembly GCF_001515645.1). Taxonomy (NCBI): domain Eukaryota; kingdom Metazoa; phylum Chordata; class Actinopteri; order Cypriniformes; family Cyprinidae; genus Sinocyclocheilus; species Sinocyclocheilus grahami. The sequence goes on along the minus strand of NW_015508350.1, from coordinate 39,830 downwards.
TTATTCTTCTCTCAACTGTATTATCTGAAAGTGAAATCAGATTTAACTGCTTGCGGGCCTTTTCTCCACACATCACGCCAACCATTTCTTTCGTGGTAGGTAAAATCAAACTTTCACCAATTGTGTGAGGTTTTCCAGCCTTTGCGATGAGCTTTGCTACAAACCAACTTCTGAGTTATGTCATCTGCCATTTCATTTATTCTTCTCTCACCTGTATTATCTGAAAGTGAAATCAGATTTAACTGCTTGCGGGCCTTTTCTCCACACATCACGCCAACCATTTCTTTCGTGGCAGGTAAAATCAAATTTTCACCAATTGTGTTAGGTTTTCCATCCTTTGCGATGAGCTTTGCTACACGATAAGATGCCTCCACTGCTTTAATGTTGTCGTTGCCAGAGAACGCACTTTCAATAGTTTTTTTCAGTTTGTTCTCAAAAAACTCAATAGGCTTGGACACATTCACTGTGTTTAGTCTCCAAGTGCCTTCGTAGCTTGCTCGGTTTCAAAGCTTCATTTGATAAGACTTTTGAGCAAACAACGCAGAGCAGAGTTTGAATCTGCTGTTCTGTAGCATATGCAGCAAAAATATTTTAAAATTGGCAGTTTATTCTTAAACCAATCAGCGAGCTCGAATAGCGGAAGCAAAGTAACAGTTTAATATTTATTTTTTATTTAATTATATATATGACATTAAGATATTATGTTATGACTTTTTTTACATACATTTTTACATATATTAACAATATTATTATTTATTTTAATAGTAATTGGCGGCCCCCCTGCAATCCTGTCCAGGTTTTCACAGGTTGAAAACCGCTGGTCTACAGAAAAGACACTCAGAGGACAGAGACGGATCAGACAGAAGTTGTACCTCTCGCTCTGCAGCATTTGAACAGCAGCACGACTGTCGCCAGCAGATACGGACAAGCTGCCAGAAGACAACTGAGGATGCTGAAGACAGAAATCTGACCTGAACGTGACACTGAAAAAAAAAAACAGAGAAACAAGCACTTATTGAGCATCACTGCAGATCTCCTGAAGGCTTTCAAAAAGTTTCTCGGGGAACCCCAAGTTTTATGAGTATATTGTCATTTTAAACAACAGGCAAGTATTTATCATAGTATTAACTAACCATTAACAGATAGATTTATCCGGTTACTCTCCTGTGATGAGTTTGGTCTCTCTTCTCTCAGTCCTCTACACCAGTACTGACCCTGATCAGACTCATTCGCTCCTCTGATAGTGAGAGTGTCTCTGTTTACAGTGTAATGTCTTTATACCAGATGTACTGCCAGACTCCTGTCTGCTGTGTGTCACATGTGAGAGTGACCGTCTCTCCTCTGAACACACGTCCATCAGGATGAACATACACTACAGGTTTGGGTCTCTCTGTGAAATTAGCAAAAAACACACTTCGCATGTCTGAACATATTTCAGATGAATTGTGATACCTAAATTATTATTATTATTATTATTATTTTATTTGATATTTAGTTTAACTGACATTGTTAATGTATGACAGTACTTATCATGTTTTCTAACAAACACAAAGTTGTCTTCCATTAAAAAAAGTATAGAAAGTAAGAGAGCGCTGACGGTTTATCTGTGAGTGTACAGTGATGCAGTGTTGAGTTCACTTATAGGTGTTATTGGTCACTCTTATTTATTTATTTATTTATGTCTGTCTGTTCATAAAAAACCCTCTAACACTGTAAATTGCTTTAAACCATTTAAGTTTAATTTCCAAAACTAATATTTACACACAACTGTAACCCACAAAACTCAACAGAAACTATTAAATCCCAACATAACAGAGCATTAAACACTAACAGATCTTCCTCCTAATCAAAACAAACAAACAATAAGTAAATACAAATACAGAAACAAAGAAACATTTTAACATTTATTCTCTGTTCACACAACAATTTTCTTATAAGTGCAATGAACTTTCATTAATAGTTGAGTAAAATTAATTAATTAAATTTGGTAAATGTAGCTGTTTCACAGCAAATTACTGCATATTCTGTTTTTTTTTACAGTATCCTAAACTTAATTTACAGTATGTTGTGTAGAAATCCCTTGGGCCAATTGTTCAGAGAGCTTACTATATATATATATATACGTTTCATATTAAATTTTGTTCCTAAAATCCTCCCTTCAGCTGGGATCATATTCCTGTTTTTTTTTTTTTTTGTCTGGATCAAAGTTATCCCAATCTTACTAAAAAGTTTTGAACAACACAAACTGACAGATTAATTCAGATCATAACCAAGATTGGATTTTGAATGAATGAATAAAATGACCTCAATTTTCCCCTTTCAGGGGAAATAATTCTGTAAATGTTTTACAAAACTATAGTTTATAGTTTTAACTCATATTTCATAATATTTGAAATATTTAATAATATTATGACAAAAATATTCCTATAAAAACAGTATTATATTATAAACATGCTTTCACTCTGACTACATTTTAAATGTTTTAAATATTGTATTCTATTTAATTGATTAATAATACATTAATACACATGGAAGCTCAAATGTGTGACCTTCTGTCATTACAGTTTATGCACTATATTTGGTGCTAAATTAAATGTATTTAAATGTTTAATCTATAAACAATACACACTGTTGTTATTCATCATACTCTTAGATGTTGGAACTTCCGTTTAATTTTTCTGGATTATGTTGTTTTCCCCTTCTGTTTGAATGATTCATCTGTATTAATCAAGAGTATGTTTAATTATTGAAATCCTAAAACTTACACATTAACAATTTATTACAAATATATGGTCATATGCTGGTGTGATCCATGTAGACAAATAAACTACTACAACAGGATTCATAATTGTTTAATAAATCAATTGTAATGCAATACTACACAGTACCTCGAGTGAGTCCAGCGTGGATGAGGGACATCAGCACTAAAAGCAGAAGAAACACAGATATGAAGCGTTTCCATTCATTCAACACAATGCAAATCACTGAAACATGTCTAGAGCTTCAACTGAAAGTGTTTTTCTGTGTTTTGATGCTCATCCATGAGAACTGATGGTGGAGATTCTCCATCATTTAACATCAACACACACAATAACGTCACAGGACTCGTGAACTGATACGAGAGTCGATTCACTGATGGATTCACTGCTGCCCAGAGAAGCACTTTCAACCACTGAGAATCACAACATTCAGCTCATGACCATATTCTCATCAGCCAATGTGACGTCAGACAGTGAAGTTCTGTCTCTTTAAGTGTTTTTGCTTGTTTAGAGTTTGAGATTTTTTTAGTATTCTTGATAAATGAACAACTGGGCAACTTCTTAAACTCAAATGGATACCTAGACAAGTTTCAATCTGGTTTCCAACCGCATCACAGCACAGAGACAGCGCTCATAAAGATAAATTATACTCGATTAAATACTGATTCTGGCAAAATATCAGTGCTGGTACTACTTGATCTCAGTGCTATGTTTGACACTGTTGATCATAACATACTTCTAGAGAGACTGGAAAACTAAATAATAAATAATACGATAAACAGCAAGACTGTGAATTCATAGACCCTCCTCACACAGTCATTCTTTATCTTAACTAAATACTCTAAAAACAGAAAAAAACAAAACAAAACAGAAGATAGAGTAGAATATAATGAAATACTCACAGAGCATGAGAGGCAGTGCACTGGACCCCATACTGACACATTAACAGACTGTTTTAACAGTGCTGCGTGCGCTAAATCAAACACTTCCTGCGTTTCACAGTTCAAGAAGAGATGAGGGAGGAGACAAAACTCTGCACAGAAATACATGAAGAAATAGGAAGAAAACGAGATCCATTCTAAGACATTTACTCTTTTAGTGCATGCAAGTTATTAAAGCTGCCCGGTTAATGACAACTAATCTGCTTTTACACAATGATTGATATAATGAACTAGTTATCCAATGTATCTGTTATTAAATTCTGGCAATATCTGCATATTTTCCTTCTATTTGTAGTTTAATAAAACATGATTTCTGTAATATGATCAGACAAAAATCTGCAACCACTTTGTGTTCATGAACATATTTTGCATACAACATCATATTTCATATATAAAGACTTTGCAGCAACAATAACCCAGAATCAAAACCCAGTGTGATTGTTGCTATAGAAATATATAAAGAAAGTAAACAAAGAGAATAAGTTTAAGATATTTCACTTCTCTTTTGCTATGGTCACACTATCAGAGACAAAATATGAACATCAACACATGTATAGAAACTTAATGTGAATTACATATACTGTCACACACAAGTGATGCATAGTTTTGATGTACATTTTAGAAAGCAGACCTTACAGGTCAAGACAAAGCAACTTTAAATGAAGTATGCAAAGGATATAAACTGTTATTAGGAGCCAAGGCCCGTATTTATCAAGCCTCTGAGAATTAATTTTGCTTAAATTTTGCTGGTATTATTGTTGCTTTACTGTCAAATAAACTATAAGAAAACAGAGACTTTTAAATTTGACATTAGGAGAGTTTCTATGAAGGGGAAGTAATGAAAATGACGCACATGTTGCTGTGAATCTTTTGCTCTTGTGGTAGTATTATAACCCCTTTCACACATACAGACTTTACTGGGAAATTACCGGTAAATTGCTGTAAAGAGATCATGTGTGAACAGGCCCTTTTTAAAAATACCGGTAAATTAGTTCCAGCAATTAACCAGTATGAGAAGTTGTAACATTACCAGAAGAGATCGGTCAAAATAGAAGTCTTTTAAAAAATAAATAAAAAATAGCAAGACTGCTCCACAAGATGGCGACAAAGCTACTTTACCATCTAAAGCATATGTATGAAAGTTATCCAATTAGCTTATGTTAAATAAAAATAACCATCTGTTGTGTGAATCTTCTCTCAGCGCTGGAACGACCTGGGCGATCGCTCTTTTTTTTCTCAAGGGGCTGTGTGCTGGATTTCTGGTGTTGTTGCTGCTTGGACCAGCTCGGACATCTCTTTCCCAGTCTTTGTTAGACACACTCGGGCCAGCCTGTTCATCACTTTTATTGCATTCTTGTGTGAAATCAATCAAATTCGGCTGTGTTATTAAGTGGATCAGATCTAGAAAAATAAAGACAAAATAATTTCTGTTATAATTATTAAAATCCTCAGTATCGGCAGATCAGTAGTTTAATTTAAAAAGTATAAAACATTTACACCACCATCTTGGGAGTCCTGTTCATAGATCAGCCGCACATCTGCTCGAAATAAAGACAAAATAATTGTCTGTTGTAATGATTTAAATCCTCAGTATCCACAGCACAGCAGATTAATTTTTAAAAGTATAAAACAAATATTTGTACCATTTTGTGAAATTTGTTCCTCAATCAGCTTTACATCGTCTATAAATAAACAAGATAATTTTCTGATGTAGATATTTAAATCAATCAATGGATACACAGAATTAATAAGCAAGCACCATACAACAAACATGTGCCTCCACGTTAACGCGGATACCCTCCGTGCAAGACAATAAAGGAATACCAAAGAAAAGTATAGTTTTTAATATATAAAAACGATCGCTTTTACCGTCTTGTTCATCAGCCAGCTGTGCGGTCACTACCAAATAAAAACAATTAAAAAAATGTAAAATAAATAATTTTCTGCTGTAAAATAAATTACGTAGAAACATCAGATAAGAGAAAAAGACTTACGCTTATTAATCTGGCTAAAAGCATCTTTCTCCGTATAGCCTATAAGATTAAAACTTTTAAAATAGAGAGCTGTTGAAAAAATGTCTCTTTAACCTATCCTAGACTTTAAAACCAGAATGTTTTTCAAAGATATAATTCCACCTACCTAGGCGTTCCATATTGATTGCAGAAAAAAGGATATCGTTCAAAACCAATAGGAAATTATATAATCAAAGAGCGCGCTACGTTTTAAAACCCCAGGTGGGTAGGAGGAGTTTTACACCCCCATGGAGACCACGCCTTAAGGTATAGCCATAAACATCTCTGATAAATGTTGGCTTGATAAATGTTTACATTTTAAGGATAAAGATAACGTACTACAGGTAATGATAATACCTTAACGATAATATATTAAAATTGGTCAATTCTCACGAAGGTTGTAATTTTATAAATAAACACCAAACTCTATGGTGCATCTTCTCACACTGTGCGGTCTTCCTTTGTCTACCGAAAGAAAACACTGGACCATCCTGATTTTTAACACCAGATAGAAACCTCTTCTCAAATTTGTTATCGTTTTAACTAACGACAGAGAAACTACCAGAGAAATATAGACCACGACTAATGAGAAATATTCGCTCCTGTCTCTGTACCATGTGTGAAAACACGTTAATGTGTTTTTCGTGGACTTTTGAAGTCTACCATATGTTAAAATATCCTAGGAATCCCTTCATTACAACTGTGACAGAAGACAATATTTTTTCATCGCCACGCTAGATTAACTACACATTTAACATAACCATCTTAAAAGGAGATAGTTCGCTGTGTGGCAAAAGGTCTGGCTCTGGGGGTCCATCTGGATAAACAGCTAAAAATAGATGGGGTGACTTTTTGTTTTTCAAACAGTTCTGTTTACAGCGACGCACCCCTCCCCTTTTCAGAATTCAGAAAGAACACAATTTTGGGAAACATTTCATTTGAAGAATCGTGATGCTTGCACGAGGAAGACTTTCTCTCCCTGAAAAATGTAAGACAATTTATATTTTTATTGATTTATCACCAATTTCATTCATATGCTGAGAAACTTTTAATACTGCCGTCAGATTATATACATCAGTACACACACACACACACACACACACATTGTGATACGATCTCACGATCTATTAAAATGGTTTATTCTGTTTATTGTTCATCTATGCTTGTGTTTAATCACAGTTCCCAGAGTGAGAGAGAGCGCGAGCATGACACTGCAACCTGATACCACGGGGCACGTAAGGCACAGATGAGTCCCCACACGAGAGTCCGGATATGGGAACGGACCATAATATCTTCAAAAACATTCCTTTAGGGCTTAATTGGTAACACTTTACAATAAGGTTCATTAGTTAACTACATTAGTTAACATGAACTAATAATGAACTGCACTTATACAGCGTTTATTAATCTTTGTTAATGTTAATTTCAACATTTACTAATACATTATTAAAATCTTGTTAACATTAGTTAATGCACTGTGAACTAACATGAACATCTGTATTTTTATTAACTAACGTTAGCGTAGATTAGTAAATACAGTAACAAATGTATTGCTCATGGTTAGTTCATGTTAGTTAATATATTAACTAATGTTTAACTAATGAACCTTATTGTAAAGTGTTACCGCTTAATTTATCACCTGTCATCCTCCGTCGCTTACAAAAACATCTTTTGTCATCCGGGTTGACGGCCGGATTTCACGCACGCCGGTTTTCGCATATGGAAACAATTATGATGTCAAAGGTCGCATATGGATATAATTATGGGTCAAAAGGTCAAACTCAGCAATCAAGTTGGCATAAGCACCCGTATATCACTACTAATGTTACTCCTAATGAAACTTAAAAAATCTTGCCAAAATTTCTTTGTAAATGGACAGTTCCAAAAGAGATGAACAACAGTTTCAACAGAGTCATCACAGAAAGAGCAACTGGAGAAAATATCACTCTTGAATTTTTTCATGTAATGTTTTGCAGGATAATTATTTTGTAGGAAATCTCCTTTACTTTGTTAGTTAGTAAATAAGTATGAGGAAGCAGCCACACTTTTTTCCAGCAGATGTTACCCACTGCATTATTCCAATAAGCAGTCACAGCTGGCAGAGTAATAATATTCTGCTGAAATAATGAACAAACTATCCTATTATTATTTTTGCATGGAAATGCAAAACATAATCTACCAACAAAAATATCAACCAAATTAGGAAAAACCAGTGACAAAGGATGGATACCTCTCAGTAAAGCAACAACCGCTGATGGGATAGACCCCATAACTATGGACAATTCTTTTGGAGAGACAGGAAATTGAAAGTGATATAAAAATTATTTATATGAAAATAACAACCCTTGAGAGTTCATCAACTGACTGATCAACAGTATGTTTTTTATCAAACCAACTCTGAAAAAAATATGGATTTAGTCTTGTATAAAACATTACAGTTATTCCAAATAAAAAAATCTGTGGGGTGAAAAGTTGTGCTTGAATATTAGCGACCAAGCCAAGAAAACCTGCCTATGGAAAGCAGATAATATAGCCGGTAGTTTATCAATTTTATAGTTACATATGAGAAGAAAATCAAGTCCACCAAACTGAGAGAAAACATAATTGGGAATAAAGTTCCACAAAGACACTGGGTTCTTTCTAAATGGTTTAAGCCAATTGATCTTGAAGGTGTAACTTAAAGTACTGAAATCCAAAATATTAAGACCCCCTTTATCATATGCGTTCATTACAACAGATTTTCTTATATAATGTACTGAATGCTTCCATAAAAAATTAAAGAGTAGCTGGTCAACACTTTTACCAAGTTTTGGGTCCAGAGGAACAGACTGAGCGACATAAATAAGCCTTGAAAGGCCTTCTGCTTTTGTGAGAAGTACCCTCCCTCTCAAAGATAGACCCCTTTGTAGCCACTGGTTAAATCTTTTCTGTGTTTTATCAATAAGGGGTTGGTAATTTAGATTACATCTTTCTTTCTGATCCTTAGTAATTAACACACCTACATAACACATTTTTTCTTTCACTGGGATATTATGGACAGAGGATTCGTTATTTTCGTCTTTAATGGCAAAAAGTTCACACTTTTGAATATTTAAGCATAAACCTGAGGCTTTAGAAAATGAATCAATAATATTTATTGCAAGTGAAATCTGCCTTGCATCTTTAAGAAAAAGGGTTGTGTCGTCAGCAAGTTGACTGATAATCACCTCTCTTTCAGCAATAGTTACCCCTTTTAAACTGCTGGCTTTTATATGAGAACAAAGAATCTGAGCTGCAAGAAGAAAAAGGTAAGGGGATGTATTTTTCATGTTTTAAAATAACTGAACTACTACCGTTCATATATAAAGTTTTAATGGCACTACAAAAAAAATGTCCAAATCCAAACTTTTAGAGACACTGAAGAATAAAATTATGTTCCAAAGTGTCAAACGCTTTATAGAAATCCAGAAAGAGAAGAAAGCTATCATCACTAATCGTAATCTAAGATATCAAAAACTAAATGTATATTATTTGAGATATGTCTATTGTTGAGAAAACCAGACTGTGTCTCATCTATTATAGAATTTAAAACATTTTTAATTCTATTAGATAATGTAAGAGCCAGTATTTTATAATCGTTATTTAATAAACTTATTGGGCGCCAATTTTCAATCAAAAGTAAATATTTTTTTGGTTTGAGTATGAGGGTTATTATTCCTTGAGATAAACTAGGAGGAAGTTTATGGTTTTTGATACACTTAGTGAAGACATTTCAAAGGAAAGGGCAAGAATATCTTAGAATTGTTTATAGAATTCTGCTGCAATGCTGTCATTGCCAGGTGATTTGTTACATAGAAGAAGTAGTTGATGCTATCAAACATCTTAAAAGACTGTATCTTGATCAGAGCATTCTTTCTCTAAAGCACGAATTGTATTAGTATTTTTAAGGGAGTCAAGAAAGAAAGTAGCCGAATCATTACAATAGCTAGATTTATAAAGATTAGCTTAAAAATTATAACAAAAAAGAGAAATAGCGTGTGGGTCATCAGTAACAATACCATTAACATTAAGGTGATGAATAGTGTTAGGTTTACCTCGCTGTATTTCAAGGTTAAAGAAGTATGAGGACTTTTGTTCCCCCTGTTCTAACTACTTAACTCTAGACCTGACAAAGGCACCTTCTGCTTTACGTTTATTTATCTCATCCAATTTGTATTTTTTCCTCAGGCGAAAGTCTATCGGGAGAAACCATGGAAAGAGAGGTGATTTCAGATACAATTTTCTCCAACAAAATTCTATTAAGTTTAGAAAGAAAACTTAAGACCTTTAAATATTTACCAACTTCATATTTTAGAAGTTCCCAATACCTACTAAAAGTACCTTCCTTTTGTGCCAAATCCCAGTAAAAGGATATTAATTTTATAAGTTCCAATTTGACTGCCTCATGCCTTAGATGAGAAACATTCATTTTCCAAAAAAAAGTATGACATGATGCAACAAAAGAGGAAGATCTAATATTTATATAAATTGCCTTGTGATCTGTTAAGGGAGTAGCTAGAATGCTTACTGACATATTCTCTTTTAAAATGCTCCCCGAAACCAGAAAGAAATCAATGCGGGACTGCCTTGTACCATTTTAGTTACTCCATGTATACAAGCACTGATTAGGATAAATTTATATATATATATATATCAATTAGAAATTATATTTCTCCATAAAAGTCTTTAAAATAGTATTGGATGAACCTGGCTGCTTTGGAGGCCATCTATCAACCAAGTAATTTAAGGTAATATTAAAATCCCCTCCAATCAGTAAAAATGCCTGGGGGTGCTTACGAAACCAGAATAGAATCCTTTCCTCTAAAGATTCAAAAGGCTTATCATTTTCAGTATTAAGGTTGTATCCATAAATGTTAACCAAAATAAATACTAAATTATTCCAACACAAAAGTAAACAAAGAAAGTGTCCAAAAGGGTCTGAAAACATTTACATTTACATTTAGTCATTTAGCAGACGCTTTTATCCAAAGCGACTTACAATTGGGGGATACATAAAGCGATTCTTCTTAAAGAGGCAAACAGACACAGGAAGTGGTTGTAATACCAAGTTCTTAGACATTGTTCAAATAAGTACAAGCTAGAAAGAGAAGGAATAAATAAAGAGAGATACCATTTTTTTTTTTTTTATGATGAAGTCAAGTAGCTTCGAAAGAGATGAGTTTTCAGCTGTCGCTTGAAAATTGTCAGGGATTCAGCTTTCCGGATAGGGGTGGGAAGATCGTTCCACCAGCCAGGAACGGTGAATGAGAATGTTCTGGAAAGTGATTTTGAGCCTCTCTGTGATGGCACCACGAGGCGTCGCTCACTAGCGGATCTCAGACTTCTGAAGGGGATGTAAATTCGTAGTAGTGAGTGGAAGTAGGCGGGTGCTGAGCCTGTGGCTGTTCTATATGCAAGCATCAATGTCTGGAACTTGATTCGAGCCGCAACCGGTAGCCAGTGCAAGGAGATAAAGAGAGGTGTAACATGGGAATAAAAGCGAGGCTCCTATCTTCTTGAATGGGGGAAACCAAAATTCTTTGCCAGGTTGAGCTGTAGGTGATATTCTTTCATCCATGCCGAGATGTCCGCCAGGCAGCCTGAGATCCGTGCAGCTACCGTTGGATCATCTGGTTGAAATTAAAGATAGAGCTGTGTGTCATCAGCATAGCAATGGTAGGAGAAGCCATGTGCCTGTATGATGGGACCCAGTGATGTTGTGTATATGGAGAAGAGGAGGGGTCCAAGAACTGATCCCTGAGGAACCCCAGTGACAAGTTGATGTGCTTTGGATACCTCCAAAACATTTCCAGAAAAAGTGTTCTTTAACGTAGCGACCCCTGCAGACCTCTCAGAGCCATGAGCAAACCATATGTCATTATTCCACTGTGACCTCCTGAACTTCACATCATTAAATATTGAATGTGTTTCTTGAAAGAAAAGAAAATCAGTTTTAAGCTGTTTTGCGAATAAAAATAAAGCTTTCCTTTTAACAATTTCTCTTAACCCCCTAGTATTAAATGAAACAATTGACAAAGACATATAACAAAAATAATACAAAAAGTATTGAACAGATTAGAGTTGAAAGTGCAAACGAGAACAATGTGCGTAGTTTACCTGAGCCACATCAATTATAACAGCAATAAAAAAGTTTGAGCCCAAACAAGTTCTTTGAATAGTCCGTGTTGTAAACTCAAAATGCTGCAACCAGCAGCTTAAAATGTCACAGTAACAGCCTGGACAGTCTGGGAGCTAAAACACAAAACAAAAAAAACCCTGAGAATGAACACTTGTTCAGGAAAAAAACAGCCAACATCCAGATATACTCATATCTTGATTTCACCTTCTCCTTGAATAAACGCTCGAGCCCCAACGAAGAAAGCTGTTTTCCCCACATCCCGCGCCTGCTTCACAAACGGCCACAGCTTGGAGCGCATTTCTCAATCACCTTTAGAGAAGTCTTCCTTGAAGCGAAATCCATTGGCTTTGAGATAGGTAGAGGTCTTAGCCCGCTTCCACACTTCATTTCTCATCATACGTGAAGTGAACTGAAGTATACTGGGTCGTGGACGGGAATCGGCCGTGCTTTTCTGGCACAGCCGATGTACAATGTCAGTTACTTCCGAAAGCCGCAATGACTCTTCAGGCAAGACGGATTGACAGATCTTCACGGTTTGCATACGCACGTTTTCATCCTTGTTCTCCGGGACACCGTACAATCTCAAATTCCATCATCTCGAATAGGATTCAAACTCATCCATTCGCTGATCAAGCATTTTGACTGGCTTTTCCAATTCAAACACACGACCCTCCACTTTACAAATCTTGCTTTCGATCTCTTTGATATCGGCAAAAGCAATGTCAATCTTCTTGCTCAGCTCATCAATTCTCTCCATGTTGCCGCTCACCAATTTTTCGATGCTATCAGATCTTTCATTGATAAGCCGAGACAACGTGCCAATGATGTCAGAATCAGAAGCAGTCTTAACGGACTTAGTTGTTTTCTTTTTCGCCGCAGGTGATTCACTCGGGGTCCCAATGGTGGGAATTTCTTTCTCATCCAGTATCAACATTTCCAAATCTTCTCCTTCAGTACAACAATGACTGTAATCGTGATCACTGCTAAGTAGCACTTTGTCAGCAGAGATGTCCTGATTAAATGATGGATTCAAATTTCGATTATGTTTCCTTTTAGCCAGTCCAAGGTGATATAAAGATGATGATAGGTCAAGATTCGCGAGTTTTTAACCAAATTGGGCTAACATATTTAACTTTTGTGATTAAGAGCGCGGTAAACGTGTCACGCTCACTTCAAAATTACTCGAAATTAGAAACATTCGCTAGACCATGCAGGTTTTTATGCACTGCTCTATGCTAATTTTGAAAGGGAAAACGGCAGTCTGTGATTGCGTGTCTCCATTGAACAACCCACAGAATGATTTAATTGGCCACACTAAAGCCAATCAGAGGCTTTCAAATGTTAATCCCGCCCATCATCTCGTGCTTTATATCGATCATCCTCCATCCGATTCTGTTCCTTTGTTTGATTATCCCGCATTTTTTCGGAACGAGGTAATGAGTGAAATATTGTGAACAAGTTTTGGTAACCTAAATATAATACAATAACTAATAGTATGTTTATTGTCTGTAATAAATAAATAAATGCTAAAAATATTTTATGTATATATATATATATATATATACACACACACATATAAACATAAGCCACATCTTTAAAAAAAATTATATATATATATACAGTGGGTACAGAAAGTATTCAGACCCCCTTAAATTTTTCACTCTTTGTTATATTGCAGCCATTTGCTAAAATCATTTAAGTTAAATTTTT
>NW_015508350.1:21399-21665 GCF_001515645.1 Sinocyclocheilus grahami | reverse complement strand
GAATTTTTTTATAACTCATCCGTTTAAATTATATTAAGCCTTAAAGTTCTGCATAATTAAGGGAGTGGCCACTTGAGTGACAGGTGTATTGCCGCTGCTGACACTGCTGTGAAGCTAGGTGGGCATGGTTTCAACAACCAGCTCCCGCCTCTTTGCCCATCTTCGATTATCCGGGAGTGATGCACGGTGACGCACTGCCAAGATGGCAACGGCCGCCTCCGCCCACTTTTGAGCTTCAAAAACGCTCTTCGGAACCCTACGGGTGA
>NW_015508350.1:15095-16411 GCF_001515645.1 Sinocyclocheilus grahami | reverse complement strand
GCAGCGAGTGTTTATGTATTCATTGTTTATTTTAAACAAAAGCAGCCAACTGTTTGAAAACACTCTCTGTCTTGTTAAGAGAATGTTCCAGATATGTCTCACCCCTCCTTTTTTTCTCTCTCTCTCTCTCACTCTTCTATATATACAACGCATTCTCTCTGAATTCCCCCTTCTGTATCCATCTCTCTCTCTTGATATTATGTTTTAAATATGTCTTACTTATATGCGAGGTATGCATGCTTAAATGTATACATTAGCTTCTCTTGGTTCAAATGTCCCAAATAAGGACATGATAGCTAGGAATGAAGTTCGTGATGAAACTCTGAAGACAGTTCAGCATTCTTCGCAAAAGTCTATTCCTAATATGTCCATGTTTTTCTGTACATGTGTCCATTTTATATAAAGACATGTTCTTGGCCAAAGATCCTACGTGTATGTTATTCATATCCTCATTGGTTAAGAGGATGAAACTCCCCTCGACATATGCCTATATAATATCTGTATTTCTATGAATAAATTGAAGTATTGAGGATACATTTGACTGTGTGTTTTCTAACTTCCCGGCCGTCTACACTTTAAGTAACTGAGAATTCTTCAAGGTGGCAAAGAGAATTTACAAAGGGACCAAATTGTTATTCTTTAATAACACTATGACAATCTGGCGCTTCTGAATCAGCTACTGTTTTGTTATTAGTTTAAGTATTTGCTATTGACTGTTCAAATGCGGAGTTTTGCGCATCGTGTGTGTGTGTGTGTGCGTGCGTGCGTGCATGCGCGCACGTGTGTGTGAGAGAGAGAGAGAGCGAGAGAGACCAGCTTCATCACTGTGTCTCTCACGCGACTCTGTTCCCCTTTCGGGCATTTATTTTGAAAGATAAAGCTCGCGATTATGGTAAGGGGCGTTACATTTCCGATGAGTGTTTGCTGTGTTCGGCCAATCACAATGCACTGGGTCAGCTGGCCAATCAGAGCAGACTGCACTTGTCGGAAGGAGGGACTTTGTAGAAAACTAAGCGTTTGAGAGAGGCGGGGCATAGATGACCTACAATAATGTACAGTATTTGAAAAATAATGTATTTTTTGAACATTATAGCAAGGATTGCTTGGCGCATGACAATTCGGCTTTAAATTGTGTTCTAAATAGCAAAAACTCATGTTCTGAGAGAATACTTTTGCGTGAATAATGATCACTGATGTGAACTTGATCCGTCTGATGGCTTTGGAGCATAGACGGTAACGACAGACATAAGGATGAACTCGTTGATCAAACAGTCCATTGGCTGGTTTGAACAGGTTTGATGACAGTACTCTAGAAC
>NW_015508350.1:13314-14885 GCF_001515645.1 Sinocyclocheilus grahami | reverse complement strand
TAAAAGCCTCAGATGACTTCAGATGATGCCAACCTTGAAACAACATACAGAACTACCACTTTTTGCTATAAGTTTGATTGCATCATATATTAATTGCTGTTAATAGTGTTCATCGTCTGTTTGATTACGTCTTTAATTGATTTCTGCCATATGTGCATTGTCTGACAGTCACCACTGATAAGCTATCACTAAATATTGTAGAAACTTAATTTGCTGTAAAGTTGCTTTGCAATGATTTGCATCGTGAAAAGCGCTGTACAAATAAACTTTAATTGAAATAAATAAACTTGAGTTGACTCGGTGAGTCAGGCAGTTATTTGCACGGCAAAAAAAGCCTATCTCTTTACATTAAAATATGGGCTATAAACATTCTAAAATATATGCTTACTTTATAGGCAAAATTGCATAAGTTTGAATAGCAATATGATGTCTCCAAAAGCATTTATATTATGTATCTCATATTTTCCTGACGTATTGTACCCTTAACTGCATTAAACATGGTGTCACGTGGATGGAATATGCATGGAAATGATATGCAGATTACGTTATGCATATTAAAACTAGGCATTGTAAGCTCCATATATTGCCATTTCGGAGAGGAGACGGGGTGAAGGTTCATGTATGCACAATCTTCCGCTGACTGGGTATTACAAAGGGAATTTTTGCAGGCTCTGGCGTATGCATGGCTTTATAAATCTGAAAAATGTTGTACGTATGCAAAATTTAGTTTTTGTGGGTACGCACACTGTTACATCCCCTGGTGGCATAGATGTATTAGGAAGACGTACATAATAAAATGTAAACACAACCCTATAATTTTGGTCTTTGGGGAGTAGTAGGGGAGAATGACACAAGGACAACCGACATAACAATAAGTGGTTCGCTTTATTTACAAAAGGGAATATAATTTACACAAATGAAAACACACCAACCAAAATCCTTATTTACAGCTATATACAAAGAAAGGAAAAATAAGGCTAATTTGGAAAGCCTCGGAGAATAAAAAAATGAGCAGTGCTAAACAAAAGAAAATAGCAAAAGCAAAACATTCACTAGCTCATTCTCCACCCTCTAAACTAACTGAAAACAAAACCAGAAAATAAAGAAATCATCTCAGGTTACTTATGTAACCATGGTTCCCTGAGTAGGGAACGAGACACTGCGTCCTCTAGGGGTCGCTATGGGGAACGCCTCGTCGTGACCCGTGTCTGAAGCATACATTGAAAAACACCAACTTGTTGGCCGGCAACAGCCATGACGTCACTACCGGTAGAAGGGTTATACACACAACCACCAGCTCATTATATATATTTAGACATTGATCGTACTCACCCACCATGGTTCCCGCGTTGGCGCTCTGTCCGAAGAAGCCTCTAGACCGGACCATCAGTAAGATGGTCACTATGAAGCCATAGAACCAACCAAACCTAATAGGTCCAGTATAGGAGACTATAATTCAGGAAATTTCCCACCTAACCTCGGTCAGGTGGAGAGATGGTGGTTACAGGGGAATTAGGAAGGTGAAGATAAGGGCAGATGTAAGACCCCCGAAGGAAATGAGTAGATACTAA
>NW_015508350.1:0-11328 GCF_001515645.1 Sinocyclocheilus grahami | reverse complement strand
TATATATATATATATAAAATGAGAATTTAGCATTTCACCTATAAGTGAAATGGGGGTCGCCGTGATTTTGCCAAGTAAGACATGTTCCTGGATCAACATCTTTTGATGATCCTGGATCAACTTTATTGTCCAAAAATATAGATTTAACCCAATCCCTACCCCTAAACCTAACCCTACCCATAATTTATTCCTAAAATCAGTGGGAAATGATAGCTGATTAAGGGGCCGTTCACATGTCTAAAAATGTGTGGAAAACGCTAGGCGCGCCGCTTTCTGCTTTTTTTGCAAAGCGTTCGGGCGCTTGTGCTCCGGAGGCCTCTGCCATTGCTAAGCAAAAAAATGAGCGCGTCGCACCACATGCGAGTCACGACCGCGTCGCATCCATTATGAGCGCGACTGCCGCGCGTCTTCATTTGAAATAACGAACTTGAGCGCACAAAAAACGCGACATGTGAATGGCCCCTAACAAGGGTGTAGAAGCACCTAACCCTGATTGTAAGCCTAAAACAGATATTTCCTGAAAAGTTATATCTCAATTCTGATTGGTTGATTGGAATGATCCTTGATCAAGGATGTTGATCCAGGAACATGTTGTACTTGGGGAAATCACGCTCACCGTGAAATGAGTGCTTCCAATGTTTCCAAATGGGTCAGGAAGATATGTTGCAGCACAGTCCCGAATGAAATGTCCACATCTGACTAACAGGGAACTGTAAGGGAACGTTCTGTTAACGTCCCAAATGTCCTCTTTGTAACATTGCTACTGTATGTGACCATAGAATAACCAATACAGAACGTCCTCCTAAAGTCATATCTGGAACGTTATTATATGTTTAAAAGAGGACCATATGGGGAACGTTCTGTTAACATCGCAAACGTCCTCTTTGTAACGTTGCTATGTGACCAAAAAAAAACAATATAGAACGTCCCCCTAAAGTCATATTGGGAACGTTATTATATATTAAAAGAATACCAGATGGGAACGTTCTGTTCATGGTGCAAACGTCCTCTTTGTAATGTTGCTACTGTATGTGACCATAGAATAACCAATATAGAACGTCCTCCTAAAGTCATATTGGGAACGTTGTTATATATTAAAAGAGGACCATATGGGAACATTCTGTTCATGTCGCAAACGTCCTCTTTGTAACGTTGCTATGTGACCATAGAAAAAACAATATAGAACGTCCTCCTAAAGTCATATTGGGAACGTTGTTATATATTAAAAGAGGACCATATGGGAACATTCTGTTCATGTCGCAAACGTCCTCTTTGTAACGTTGCTATTGTATGTGACCATAGAATAACCAATACAGAACATCCTCCTAAAGTCATATCTGGAACGTTATTATATACTAAAAGAGGACCATGTGAGAACGTTCCGTTAACGTCCCAAATGTCCTCTTTGTAACATTGCTATGTGACCATAGAAAAAACAATATAGAACGTCCTCCTAAAGTCATATCTGGAACGTTATTATATGTTTAAAAGAGGACCATATGGGGAACGTTCTGTTAACGTCGCAAACGTCCTCTTTGTAACGTTGCTATGTGACCATAGAAAAACCAATATAGAACGTCCTCCTAAAGTCATATCTGGAACGTTATTATATACTAAAAGAGGACCATGTGAGAACGTTCCGTTAACGTCCCAAATGTCCTCTTTGTAACATTGCTATGTGACCATAGAAAAAACAATATAGAACGCCACCTAAAGTCATATTGGGAACGTTAATATATATTAAAAGAGGACCAGATGGTAACGTTCTGTTAACGTCGCAAACGTCCTCTTTGTAACGTTGCTATGTGACCATAGAAAAACCAATATAGAACGTCCTCCTAAAGTCATATCTGGAACGTTATTATATATTAAAAGAGGTCCAGATGGGAACGTTCTGTTAACGTCGCAAATGTCCTCTTTGCAACGTTGCTATGTGACCATAGAAAAACCAATATAGAACGTCCTCCTAAAGTCATATTGGGAACGTTATTATATATTAAAAGAGGTCCAGATGGGAACGTTCTGTTAACGTCGCAAATGTCCTCTTTGCAACGTTGCTATGTGACCATAGAAAAACCAATATAGAACGTCCTCCTAAAGTCATATTGGGAACGTTATTATATATTAAAAGAGGTCCAGATGGGAACGTTCTGTTAACGTCGCAAATGTCCTCTTTGCAACGTTGCTACTGTATGTGACCATAGAATAACCAATACAGAAAGTCCTCCTAAAGTCATATCTGGAACGTTATTATATGACTAAAAGAGGACCATGTCAGAATGTTCTGTTAACGTCCCAAATATCCTCTTTGTAACGTTCTTATGTGACCAAAAAAAAACCAAAATTGAACGTCCTCCGAAAGTCATATCTGGAATGTTATTATATACTAAAAGAGGACCATATGGGAACGTTCTGTTAACATCCCAAATGTCCTCTTTGTAACGTTGTTATAATGTGACCATAGAATAACCAATATAGAACGTCCTCCTAAAGTCACATAAGGAACATTGAGCACCAGCACTTTCATAACCAAAAGAGGATGTTTTAGGAACGTCCCTAATGTTCTGTAAAGGTTCGGGACTTTTGTCACCTTTAGAGAACTTTTAGGGAACGTTGCGAGAACGTCCCCTCCTACGTGGGTTGAGAGCATGTGACCTAACATGTGCTAATGTCTCCTTTACTACTTAGTTACCAAAAATGTGAAGCACATGGACCATATGGGGAACGTTCTGTTAACATCCCAAATGTCCTCTTTGTAACGTTGTTATAATGTGACCATAGAATAACCAATATAGAACGTCCTCCTAAAGTCACATAAGGAACATTGAGCACCAGCACTTTCATAACCAAAAGAGGATGTTTTAGGAACGTCCCTAATGTTCTGTAAAGGTTCGGGACTTTTGTCACCTTTAGAGAACTTTTAGGGAACGTTGCGAGAACGTCCCCTCCTACGTGGGTTGAGAGCATGTGACCTAACATGTGCTAATGTCTCCTTTACTACTTAGTTACCAAAAATGTGAAGCACATGGCTAATAAATTTGAATTTTACTGGTTGAAGGGGATGTCATTTGACATCACTAAAATAAAATTGTGTTGTCTGAACATTAATATTGTATTTTAAATGCTATTTACTTAGCGTCGTTTATAAATGACGATATCCCATAGAGGGTTAGGGGTGTAAAGATACTCGTATTGAACCGTTTGGTACGGGGCTTTCAGTTCGGTACACATTCCAAACCAAACGATACGTTGGACTAATCCTATTACATTTGGAAATTAAAAGAGCTTAACGTGTGTGAAATATGTTTTGAGTGCCACTGTGCTCAACAAGGCAGCCCAAACGACGTATCAGGCAAAGGGATATCTGCCTCTCCCATACCTAAACAAAACCACACTACTCCAGTAGGGTTGTGACGGTAAGGCAGTTTGTTACTGTTTTCCCTCTTTTCCTTGTTTTATTTGCTTTTAAATAGCTTGTAAATGCATGTGCGCATTTTACTTTCACTTTCGAATTAGCGGCAATTCGTCAATTGATTGAATTGACAACAACAAAACCATGACACTGTCTCGTATCGAACCGAACCGTATCGTATCGTTACACCCCATACTGGAGTGCAGAGGTATGCTGTCCAAGTCTGGGGTGTGCCAACCACAGATAAGAGCTTATATGGATAACCTCACAGTCTCAACATCTTCAGTTTCTGGCAGCAGATGGATCCTTTCAAGGTCTGGAGAGGGTCATCGAGCAGTCAAAGAATGAGCTTCAAGCCTGCCAGATCTAGATCACTTGTCCTGAAGAAAGGCAAAGTCATAGACAAGTTCCACTTCATGTTGGAGGACACCCCAATTCCATCCATAAGTGAGAAGCCTGTGAAGAGTCTCTGAAAGCTCTTTGACCACAGCCTCCAAGATACAGCCAATCAGTAATCCATTAGTGAGATTGAGACGTGGCTAAAAAAGGTTGATAAATCTGGTTTGCCTAGAAAGTTCAAGTGCTTGATATACCCGCATGGCATCCTGCCACGGATTCTATAGCCTCTGCTGGTATATGAAGTGCCGATTACATCAGTCGGTCTACCTTGCAGGTTGAGTAATACAGATCTGTGATGTATGGGAAGAATAACACCCTGCAGCTCCCTTTTAGCAGCATTACAGAGGAGTTCATGGTCTCCTGCACTCAGGGGCGTAGTTTGTGGGGGGGGTTAGATAACCCCCCCCCATATTTATACCATGGTTAATGGAAACCTAGAACCAGGCTATTAAATAATTCATTATTTAAATCGCACCTTCATTGCTTTTATAAGTGTTAACTTCACGTACGAACCGAACTGGGGTGCGTTTCCCAAAAGCATCGTTAGCTAACTATGGTGGTTCGTTCCATTGAACTCTATTGGTAATGACAGAACTTGCGACCATAGTTGCTTTTGGGAAACACACCCCTGAACAGTTATCAGCACAATATGACTGAAGCGCAGTTTGTGCACAAGCTGCACGTGAATCACTGTAAACTCTGCACGCGTTCATCGGCACTCGAGGAGTGTGATAAGATTTGCGCAAGTCGTTCCATGAAGCTGATGTGCGATCTATTTTAATTCTATTGAGAAATTGGCACTTTAAAATGCTATGAAGAAAGTCGAATATTATCTAAAAGGCACATAAACTAAAAAGACTGATGAAAACATGAATCTTGCACCAGCACTGACATACACTCAAATATTTTTAACCTACTCATGACCACCTTTACTAGAATTTATCACATTTTATTGTAGGCTTATTTATTGTGGTAAATGTTGTCTAACTTGTAGAATTTATAATATATAATCTGTTGAGGGAATATATTGTTTTCCCTATATATTTATATTACGGTGGTATTTTGTAGCTATTGTTTCTAAATGTGCAGGTGGTTGTTTTTCATAACAAATGCTAGCGATGGAAAAACCTGGCCTTCATTAAATCATTAAAAACCTGATGAACTGGTAAGGAATAAATAAACAGTATTAATATGAGAAAATGTTAAGTTAGATTGACTTCCCATGGCATGTTGAAATAGAACATTCTGTCAAACTATAGCCTATAAGTGCCTAAATAATATAACATACATTATGTATCCTATGTAAACAAGTAATTGTTAACTAGACTATTATTTTATTGCAGTTGTGTTATCAACCAACTTTGCATGTGTAGATGATAGCACAAAGGACCATTCTACAAAAATAAACATACAGTGGGGGAAATATTTATTTGATCCCCTGCTGATTTTGTAAGTTTGCCCACTTACAAAGAAATGAAGGGTCTGTATTTTTTATGGTAGGTTTATTTTAACAGATAGATACAGAATATCAACCAAAAAAATCCAGGAAAACACATTATATAAAGGTTAGAAATTGATTTGCATTTCAGTGAGTGAAATAAGTATTTGATCCCCTACCAACCAGCAAGAATTCTGGCTCCCATAGATTGGTTATGTGCCCATGTGGAACACAGATTAGTCCTGTCACTTTAGTCAAGCATGTGCATAAGCAGTTCACTCAGTTTCATTTCTTAAGCAAGGCGTGCTTTACAGTGTCTGCTGCTGTGAATCTCTTTTAGCCGTCTGTTGTCTTCACTGCACTCAGGGACCTTTAACAGATAAAAGATGATGCAGCTCATCATCTTTGAGCTCATTCTGATGATTTAGTTTTAAGATCACAATGAACCTCTGATCATCACAAATAACTGAATCAGTTAAAGCAGATTTATAATGTAAAATAATCAATATACAGTATGTGACCCATGCTGGAAAAATGAGTCGGAATGTGCACGTATGAAAGAATATTCAAGACCATTTTCAAAAGGAATTGCAAATTGTATTTTCAGTTGCTTTTTCCATATGTGGACGCATAAACTTTGACATAATCCAAACGCAATTGCAAATCTGCATTACCGTCTGCGTTTTCACTTTCGTCAAATGCACAGTGACTGTCAAATTTCAAATGAAAAAGCAAAGTCCATTTGCAACTGAAACATCCCATGGCTTACGAGTTATGAGCCTGTCATATTTAAATAACAATATCAATTACCACGTCTGCTTTTTCACTCTCTCTGTGTCGCGCATGTAATCTGCCAAAACTCAAATGGAATCGCAATTCCTTTTGCATTTGAATTTCTGACATCAACACGGAAAGCTGTCAATCAATGTGAGGGCCGGGGCTATACTAGGGACGTGTTTGTATCAGGAGGTGACGTGAGCGCGAGATCCCGATTAATGTATGTGCATATTGAGATTTGTCATGCTGGTGTGTATGTCTAGGACGCGATGGGTCCTCAATAAAGTGATTTTTGTAGAGTACTTTTTTCTCCCGAGTACTTTTGGCTCCTCTGTGTTTTCTTTTTCCAGTATCTCAAGAGACTACATATGGCGACGAGGATAAACAAGGAGATGAGGATAAACAAAGACAAATAAGGATGAAGCAGCGGTTTCAGAGATGCTAGGGAGAAACAGGATGCTGAAGCGGCTGAGCTGATTGAAACAAGTTGCTACCACGTGGAATGATTGATTGAAGATACAATGGCTGGAATGGTTGTATCCGTAACACCATTTGATAGTAAGTCACAATCATGGGAAGAGTATTGTGAAATATTGAATTGAAACGAGCCATATTGTTAAGTTGTGTTGGAGCGCAGGCGTACACATTGATGAGGAATTTGCAGACAAACCAGATGCAAAGAGTTTTGAAGAATTGGTGAGTTTACTGGAAAACAACTTTAATCCAAAGCCAAGTGAACTAGTTCAGAGGTGGAAGTTTATTTCAAGAAACAGACGCCATGATGGAAGCATAGTAGAGTATGTGGCTGAATTAAGAAAACTTGCACAAGATTGTAATTTCGGAGACACACTCACAGTTATGCTGAGAGACAGATTAGTGTGTGGTGTTAATGATGACAGCATACAACGGAGATTACTGGCTGAGTTAATACTGGATGGATTAACGTTTGAAACTGCACTGAAGAAAGCTCAGGCTATTGAAACTGCAAATAAGGATATGGCAGATTTGCACAGAGAGAAAGGAAAGTGTATGTGTGTACTACTGTTTTCAAGATGGACACTGAAGAAAGAAGTAATTTAAAGGGTGCAGGAATGTGTTATCGATGTGGTGGAACTAACCATATGTCAAAAGACTAAGTTTGCCAAAGAAAAATGTTACAAGTGTGGTAAAATTGGACATGTGAAAAGAGTGTGCAGAATGAAACCACAAGAAATTGCTAGTAACAAAGCCAAGAAAACTGTGACATGGGAGAGAGGAAAACTTAGAGGGCTAATTATCTGCAAGAGGAAGAGGAACAGCAAGAGCTCAGTGTTCAGGACGGATGTGTGCTGTGGGGAGCCCGTGTTGTTATTCCAGAACAGGGATGTTCAGGTTTGTTGCAACAGTTGCATCTGTTGCAACCCACCCAGGCATGTCCAAGATGAAAGGTTTGGCAAGGAGCTACCTATGGTGGCCGAATCTGGATGCTGATATTGAAACTTGAGTAAGAGATTGTACTGTCTGTCAAGAACAATGAAAATCCCCTGTGAGGGCCCCGCTTCACCCATGGGAATGGCCCAGACAACTATGCAGGAGAATTCACATGGATGATGCAGGCCCTTTTCTAGGTAAATTGTTCTTAATTATCATTGATGCTCATTCTAAGTGGATCGATGCCTATCCCGTATGTTCAGCAACAACAGCAGCTACTTTGGAGTGTATGCGAAAAAGTTTCAGTGTACATGGGATTCCTGAAATGATAGTGTCTGATAATGCCCAATGTTTTGTAAGTTAAGCAAGTAAAGACTTTATGACTAAGAACGGAATAACCCATGTTACTTCTGCCCCGTATCATCCCTCATCTAATGGTTTGGCAGAGCGAGCAGTTCAAACTTTCAAAGACCTAATGAAAAAACGTTTGGGGAACACACTGGAGACCAAGTTACATAGAGTTCTGTTTAATTATCGTATCACACCCCAGTCTATAACTGGACTGTCTCCTGCTGAATTGCTGATGGGAAAAAAATTGCGTTGCACTTTAGACAAGATACATCCTGACTTCACTGGTAAAATGAAAAGGAAACAACAAGTTCAGAAAGAGTATCATGATCAACATGTGAAATCTCGTTATTTCCAGATTGGAGATCCTGTGTATACCCGACCAAAATGGGTGCATGGAGTAATTCAGGACATTGCAGGACCTGTATCTTATACAGTAGCTTTGGGGAATGCTCAAATAGTGCGAAATCATGTAGATCAATTATTTAGTCGCCAACAAAAATAAATTATAACTGATTACCAACCGAGCATGGATGTTCAGTTATGTGATGCTGATATTGGGTCTCAGGATACTGATGTTCAAGTGCCCAAATCACCCAGTACTCCCATAATACCAACTTTGGGTGTTACTCCTGAGCAAAAGGAGCTTGAAATTTGCAAACTGAATGTTCCAGTAGGCTGTTGCCCGAGTTATCTAGTGCTCCTACCATTCCTGAAGTGACATAAATTGCAGAAGTAAAAAACCCTGAAATTGTACTTACTGGGGGTCTACGACATTCAGTAAGAGAACGGAAACTGCCCTTACACTTAAAGGACTTTGTGATGTAAAAATTACTAGCACACTTAAAGGACTGTGATGAAAAAAAAAATTGTGGGACTTTGAAAATTTTTTTAAAAAACGCGCAATTACAAAATTTAGAAATTGCACTTTATTGAAAATTGTTTTGTATGTGAGCAATGTTTTTCCCCTCAAGTTTGCTGATTGGAGAAAAACTTTTTGGATTTAAGCAGGGAGGAGTGTTGTATGTGCATATTTAGATTTGACCAGCAGGGGGGCGGTAACGCATTCTGTATGGTTTGGTGCACTATTTAAAGGCTGTGAAGAAGCGTATTGGGTGCGCGTTATAGGCCCTTTTCATAGTGACGTCAGCTAACTTCCGCTTTCCCGCCAAGCAGTGTATCTGTACTTCCGTTATACCTTTACACCGGAGACTTCTCGGGAAAATGTAGGAAAAACGTGAAATATAAAAGGCATTATTTAAGAGTTAAGACTAATAATGTGAATGTACTTACAGTCGGGTTATTTTGCGAATGTTTTTCTGCATCAGCTTTAGATGGGTGGCTTGGTTTGCTGCAACTGCTTGCTTTCAGATTTGTATGACAACGATTATGTGTTCACACAAAATACATACTTGAAACCTTTTCACTTGTTATTTTGGTTTATGTCATTCCTTGGATAATTTGTGAGTACACAGTGTAAATTAAATTCCCCCTATAGCTGTAAACAAGGTGATTTTGTTTTTATTTACTATGGGGAAATGACATGGACACAAGTCATATTTTTTTATATCAAATCGTTTTACGGCATGGCAAGTTTCACATCCATAAAGGCAAGTGGTCTGAAAAGAAACTCATCATCCAGTTCAAGAATATGGTTTAATATTGAAACAATACAAAAAGGACAGCCGCGTAGTTCTACAGAACTTTGGACTTCTACATTTACTTAAATTCCTCCATTCGATTTCGCTTTAACCACATGTATACCGTGTTTTTACTTTTTGAATTATTATTGATTAATTTGATCTTTAAAAACAGCTATGACCTGCATTTTATATTTATTTACACAAATGCTGGCATCTGTTTTTAACTGTAAAAGCTTTTTATATAAACTTAATATATTTAATATTTACTTCTGAATTACATTAAATAATAAAACGGAAAATGATAGACCCCATTTTATTGATATTTAAATAGTACAAGCTTATGTTGAACTATTCTTGTACATACAGGCGCTGTATTAAGCAGGACATAAATTACTGAATGAAAAGGCTTTCTGTTACCACATGTAAATGTCTAAAACGTTTGTTTATTTGAGAAATATATCTAACCAACTTCATCTAACTGCAATAAAGACATCAAGCAGTGCGCGAGAGTCCGTGACTTCGCGTCAGAACGGAAGTTGCATGACATCACGTGAAAAGGGCCTATTGCCATGCTGGTGTGTATGTCTAAACGCTGCGATGGGTCCTCAATAAAATGACTATAGAGTACTTTTGGCTCCTCTGTGTCTCCTTTTTCCAGTATCTCAAAATACTAAACTGATACATACACATACTGTATACACAGAAGTACAATAATTAGGCTATTCGCGCAAACATAATCTGTTATGTCTTAAGTGAATGCTTGGGGAATAATTGGGGAAAACATCTGATGTGTAATATTATTAGATCCATGCAGTACAGTAGGTCTTATAGGCTGTCTGTCTTATTAATGTTATCAACAATAAAAGAAAAGATCACTGCTCTTGATTGAACTGATTTTGTAGTTTTAATAAACAATTTATTTGTAATCAACACACTGAAGCGATTTGATTATTTAGCTATATTTATATTACATTTGATTATGTTTTTCTTGAATGCTTTTGTTTAGATGTAAAATGAAAAAAGTAATGCACTAGGCATAAAAACACATTCACTGATGCAACTGTGCTATTTTATTTCCTTACGCGGATCTGAGCTGTTTTGTCGAGCCGTAGTTTCTCAGGGTTCATGCCAGAGCTCTTCATCTCTCAAGTACAACACGTATCGCGTGAGCTACCGAGCTAACCTGGATGTTAAATTTGTTTTGAAGTCATAACTTCATATTCTGCAAGTAATTGTGTGAAAATTTTGCCTTTTTTAATCAAAACTCTGTACCTTTAAATCATACTTGTGTGAAAAAGAAGAAAAGTTGTCAAAGTTACTGCCTCTAGTGTTCCTTTCGACTGAAAACTGCAGTGAATCATACATATAGGTACGTTTTTTCAGTTTTGCAGTAATGAAGGTAGAGGCACGTATTTCCAATGAGCCTGTGTTGCATTTGAACTACAATAGGACCGGGGATGAAAGTAACACAGGGTTAGTTGTAACACTGTCAGTTTGACAAGTCAGAAAGGAGCTGTGGCGATGTCATTAATATCATACACTCATTCACATGTTTAATGTTACAGGAGAAGCGGCATGTGAATGTGAGCAACATTGTAGATGTTATACCCAAAAAACGGATTTTCAGGAAAGAAAGTAATTTTTTTCATTAAGAATACATAAGCTAAATTAGCTGTTTCTCTAGTTTAATGTGATACTTTGCATCCATGCTAACTTAAAACCCACATGCTAAAACAGTTAGCTATGCTATGGCTGTTTGGGGTGGGGATAGTTGTAACCGTTCATTACAAATATAACAACCAACTCCTTATGATGATTCCAATGAGTCCAGTTATCCAATCACATCCTCCGTAAAATGTTTCCATCATAGTTTATGCGCATATCTTCTTATTGGATAAAAA
>NW_015508349.1:23837-24383 GCF_001515645.1 Sinocyclocheilus grahami | reverse complement strand
GTCTTGACATCCTTCCATATCTGTCAAATAAAATAACTTTTTTTTATTTATTTTTTAAATCGAGATTCTTGGCCTTTGTTAAAGCTCTGGGGTTGAGAATTGAGTCTTGCTGCCTCCACACATCACCTTTTCTATTGTTACTTGTTCCTCCAACCCTAGACTAGCTGGGAACGTAACAAATGCAATAGGTCCATAACTTTAAAATACTTAATGTCATGAATGCAATAGCTCAAGTCTATATTGTCATGTATGTAAAATGTATAGGTCCATAATTTCAAAATGGTACCGTAAAGATGTCTGAATCTTTTCAGACATTAAAGCCTCTAATGAAACTTTTAATGCACCATCAAGGACAGCTGAGATTTTGCGCCTCCAATTGGCAATCAGTGCAATGGCCTATTCAACTGTATAATTACATGTCATATATATATATAGGTCCATCTTCTAAATGATACAGTAAACATGTCTGATATATATATATAATTTTTATTTTTTCATTTATTTTTTTTATAATGGATAAGCACTCCGGGTATAAGCACCCTGTCA
>NW_015508349.1:14624-17294 GCF_001515645.1 Sinocyclocheilus grahami | reverse complement strand
GTGTGTGTGTGTGTGTTTCCCAGTTTTTAAAATTTTGATTTTAAAGATACATTTCAGTTGTAACATACTCCGTCATTAGACCTAAAAATATCATATATTTAGTTTTTTCCTAAATATGTTCAGGGATATGTGATAATTTGTGCAAGTAGGCTATATGCAAGAGTTTGTAGAAGTGTTATATTGGATCAGTGAATATTACTCCAATAGCAAAACACAGTCTTACCTGTGCTCTTAAAATAACTTGCATCATGCTTTACAATTTGACTGCGTTGCTTTCCGCGGAATACAAAATATTATAGGGCTAAAAGAGTAATAATGTTGCATGTTCTTGAGTCGCCATGAACATTTGACAAAGGACAGCCAAACAACCGAAAGTAACTGACGAATGCGGCATTAGATCTTTTTCTGTTTTAAACATCTAGGGCTTCCGAGACATCAGACGTCGCAGAAATATTATATCACGGGAGAGTTGCGAAAAGCGCATGATATCATGAGACACTGAAGTGAGTCTTTATTGATGTCCTTGTCTTGTGTGTAACATATTGTGTTCGTTTGGAAGTAACATGATGTTGTAGATGCTATGCTTTGGGTCTTGACCCTGCAGCCTCCTCTAAATATATAGAATAGCAAATATTTTAATAGGCATATGGACGCAAATATAGTCTAATATGTTTTAGTTTCGGCATGTTTCACAACGTAACAAGTTTGTGATTACTCCGATTGTTGACCGCCAGCATCCTCTCACATACAGAATAGAATAGACTATTTTATTAGTGGACTGAGGTCATGATCCGTTTGCGGCAGTTCAGGGCAGACAGGGGTCGTGTTGTTTTGGACATGTCTTTCATAAACACCGGCTGCTTTTGTGCCGCTTCGAGTATTTTGTCTTTGAGTGTGAAGTGTAGGCCTATACGCAAGATTTTCGTGTCATCAAGAGTTTTCAGACTGTTTAAGCAAGAAGAATGATTTGTGAGGATGCTTTAGCAAGTAAAAAAATTATTACAAACACAGGACCACATAACTGATAATAATAATAATAATAATAATAATAATGTGTGAAATGAAGAAAACACAGATTACTGCATTGTAAAGGGGGATTGTTTGCTTTAGTCCATTTTTTTCCTTTTAGATGAAATTGAGTTTTATTTAATTTTTTAATTTTTTTTATTTCATGGGGTCGTTTTCCGCTTGTGAGCTCTGGAGGGCTATCTGTAAAAAATATTTAATCAGGCGTCATTTGGTGGAATTCAAAATAATGCCAAAGAACACTATAAATCCTTAAAACAATGCGAGTTTGCACAATTCACATTTCTTTGGGGGCTTATTATTATGTATGAGCAAAAACTCTATCTACTTAAATAATTTTACCTAAATTATAGAATAATTGTTCTTAATATAATTTATTTGATTTATTTTATATTTGTATTGCAAACAGACTGTTAATAACAACAACACCAACAATACAAATTTATATCATAATATTATTATTATCAGTTCATGCAGCTGCAAATAACCCCGTGCTTTATCAAATTTGAATATTTATTCTAATTCATCTATTGAGTATGTTAAATCGGCAACACATTCCCTGAGGACAACACATGAGGACAAGTTCATTCCTGACGGTTATACAAAATTAAGAGATGTTCGACAGTGTTATGGAATATTACTGCGCTTTGTCATCTGTGGAAACTCCAGTACCAGCGAACGTAAAGTATACTTACTGTAAATGCTTAGGGGTCGCATTTAGTCATTGTTTATAATCTCAGATCATACCCGGCTGAACTTTTAGACAAATTGGACTTCTGGAAAACGATAGGCTATTCTATAGTCGATTATACTCATGCTAGGTGTATGAAATGCATCGTGAATGTTCCTGGGTATTAAGGGCATGTTTCATGTTAAATCGGGAAAGCATGAGACCACTTCCACTGCCAGAGCGCTCAGTCCCACTAACATCAGATGAGTTTTTGCGGCGTATTTTGAAAATGACGCAAGGGATGACCGCGACCAATCAGAGCTCAGAACGAAGATTGACATGTAAATGACTTTGCCTTTTAAGGGCAAGTCTCCACCCTCGTCAAGTCCACGCTTGTCCCCTCCGAGAGCGCTGGAGCCGCGGAACCCGAGAGAAGGTGCGCTCCGCTGGGACAGAGGAGGCATAAAGAGACGGGGAGGGAGGGAATGAGATTTCTTGCTACCCAATCCCTCTTTTCCCCAGGGACAGCAAGCCTTCCTTGGTCCATCCCTCCCTCTTGTTTGGTAATCATTTCATTTTACTCCTTTTTGAAGCAGTCGCCCGTTTTATCCCACTTTTCATTTCACAATCCCGTGCGCGTCTGTTCGCCTTCTTCTTCAGAGCGAGTTCGCGTTCTCCTCTCTTTCTCCCCGCGACGAGAAGGTCTGCTTGATCCCGGCTGATCGTTTCCTTTGAGATGCTCCACAGCTCTTGCCTTCTCTCCACCCTCTTTTAACTAGAGACCGGTTAATCTTGAGTGAACTGAACTTGGGTTTGGAATCTAAAAGAAAGAGGAACACCCAAAGGGATACGGCAGCGCGTCTTTGGATAAGGACCTCTTTCCCCTTGTTGCACATTGGGGAAGATATTTTCCCTTTCAGTTGGTTTTGGTTAATCCAGGTGGTGCAGGAGGATTATTCCACTCGAGCTGGTGT
>NW_015508349.1:7806-8064 GCF_001515645.1 Sinocyclocheilus grahami | reverse complement strand
GCAACAGGCCAAGTGAACCAAAAAAAAAAAGACCCGGTTTGACCACAAGTGGGATTTGGGTTTCAAAACAACCTCCTCTTCTCTCTCTCTCTTCCTCTTCTCGTTCTGTGTCTGCTCTCCTCTATTCCAAAATGCTGCCCGTGCTCCTACAGCGCTTTGGTCCTCAACTCATTAAATCTTATTACACAGCTAATAAGCGCTAACCAAACATACCGCTGCCATGCTGACTGCCCGCTGCCGCCCCCAACACTGCACGGC
>NW_015508349.1:7135-7793 GCF_001515645.1 Sinocyclocheilus grahami | reverse complement strand
CACACACACACACACTCGTAAGCATGAGCAAATGTATGCCACAGTAATTGTATCTTTCTGCATAAATTACTCCCTATGTAAACACAGAGTATGTGCTTATCTTAGTATCCACCGTCTTCAAAATACTTGGACCCTGATGAGCACAGGAAGGCAAGCATGCTCCGTTTCTCCCCTCCTCTTCTCTCATTTGGTCGTTTATTAGAGTAAAGGTCAAATTAAATATGATTCCCTTATGTCGGTTAATTTAGAGAATGATCTCCCGTTGCAGACTTCTGATGAAGGCGGTGGCTTTATCGACTAAATCTCAGCTGATACCATCCAGCCTTGTAACCTTTCTTTTCGACGAGACTTTTCTGAGAGGGAAACTGCCAGGATGGATGCAACAAATGAGAATAAGAAATTCTTAAAAAAGTGAAAATGAGGAAGGAAGAGGGTAAGAGAGAGAGAATGAGATTTACATTTACTTGTTGGATCAGCACGTTGGCTCTCAGCCAGGGCAGAGATTATTTTTCCGCGTCACATTTGTATAAACAGAGTGCTGCTGTACGGCTCATTAGTTCGATAGTGAGAGAGAGAGAGGCGAGCTGTAGTTAAAGACTTCCCTCTGTCACAGTCCATCACAGCCGTGATTAATGTCACTGAGATGTGGGGCTCAGTC
>NW_015508349.1:5051-6171 GCF_001515645.1 Sinocyclocheilus grahami | reverse complement strand
TTTTTTTGCAGGACTTGCATGCATATTATCACATTTTGTTTAGTATCAGCTCAAAAAACTTGCAGTATAAACCTGATACTTTGATGTTAAGTATGCATCTTTTAACAATGGTTAATAACTTTATAGACCTCTGAAACATTTTTTGCTGACATAACCTAGGCCATGTGGGCGGGAAAAAGTAGTTGTAACTAATGCAGTAATGAACAAATCCTGATAGCTGATATTAATTTTTTGAAGACTAAATATTCTGCTTTACACTGAAATATGTCAAGTTATGGCAGTTAAATGTGTTGTAAATGACATATTTGCATTGTTTTCTGTCAAATGTAATGATTAAACATATGCAATCATTATGATCGATCTTATTATTTTTCACTAAGATGATTGTTTTATTGAGATGTACAGGCAAAGGCATCACTCACCTCTCTTTTTTATTCACACACGTCAACTAACTCCTCAATAACTCAGCAGATCCTGCTGTGTCCTGTGTATTGGCAGTTCTTCTCCTCTGCATGTTCATTAGCAGATGATTTCAGAGTTTGAGTCTTAGTATCCATTTCCCTCAAGTGTTCAGGCCCTTGAGCTGTGAGGATTTTAGCCTGGGGTTACTTTTTTCATTTAACATAATTAGACTTTGCTGTATCGCATTAAGCCTGCAGTGTGCAAAGGGCCGCAGACTGAGCCACCGACTGCCGCTGCATAGAAAGACAGCGCTCTCGTATTCTGAAATGTCATCATTACAAACCCTTCAGCTCCTGCTATGAGTGGTTTATTGTTAAAGCCGTTCTGTGAGACGGTATTTATTGATTCAAATAAAAGTGGAGGGTGTTTTTACGTCCAGAATTGTCAGAACTAGGGTTGTTTCTGGCTTGCATGTTTTTTTTCTCCCTTTTATTTCTCTCCACTCTGTGGCGAGAACATGTCAAACAGTGTGTTTAACGGAGACCGTTGTGAGACCGTGTGCTGTAGCCATCCGTTAGCGACTGATTTACACAGCTCTGCTGTCTATGTGTGTGTGTGTTTGTCACCTCGATAGCAGTTATTTCAATACGGAGTGAGCGAGAGCCGTCCAATCGTGCCTCTGCCTCTGACTCATAACTGCTGGAGTGGATATGGCAGC
>NW_015508349.1:0-1021 GCF_001515645.1 Sinocyclocheilus grahami | reverse complement strand
TTACTTTCTTTTTCTTTTTTATTTATTTAATCAGTATATAGAAAAATTAATTTGGTGAGAAATATTGGTAAGATATTCTATATTTTAAATCTATTCTATATTACATTATATCTTCTCTTTCTTTATGCGGTTGCATTGGGTGTCAAACTCACATTATCACACAGTATTGTGATTCTCAGTACCAAATAATACGTCTAGGGGGCACCGATGAGACCACTTTTTGTCATAAGAATTGCATGAACAATATTAAATGTAATGTTCTTTTATTAATTTGAATTTATTATAAAATATCCAGCTTTTCTAACAGAGGATTGTTGATTGGCTTTTTTTTTTGTTTTGATTTTTGCTCCATGTTATTTTATTTTTTGCTTATCGTTTGAGTGTGATTCTCAGGATCAGCATCATGGGAATAAATCTCACTCTTTCCCAAAGCATCTACTACACTCTTAAAAATAAAGGTGCTTCGCGATGCCATAGAAGAACCTTTTTGTCTAAATGGTTCCATAAAGAACCTTTAACATCTGAAGAACCTTTCTGTTTCCCAAAAGGTATTTTGTGGCGAAAGAAGGTTCTTCAGATTACAAAAAAACAAGAAAGAGATGGTTCTTTAAAGAACCTTTGACTGAATGGTTCTTTGTGGAGCCAAAAATGGTTCTTCTATGGCATCGCTTGAAGAACCTTTTGAAGCAGCTTTATTTTTAAGAGTGTATTCTACTCTAAATATCGGCCTTTTCGAGGTCCCGCAAACTCCATTCTGGAGTGTAGTCGTGTGTTTGTACCTGATAGCCCTGCAGTGTGTTTCGGAGGGTAGTCCTGCTCACCCTGTGGTGTGTGTGTCGGGGGGTTGTTCTCAGTAAAAGGTTATAGAGAACAGCTCCGCCCACGAGTCATACGGGACGAGGTCCAGCTGGCACAGTCAGTGCTCTGTCCTCGCTGTCCGCTCACCTCCGCCATAACCCCCACCCAGCACCACCCTCCTACACTCCTCCACTCCACCCTGGGTCGCTGCCAAGACGCTACC
>NW_015508348.1:19740-24397 GCF_001515645.1 Sinocyclocheilus grahami | reverse complement strand
AACCTGCTACAAAATCTATGCTTTGATACAAAATATAATTGTTTATCTTTATATAAAACCCTTACTGCCTGCGAAAAATGTAGAAAAATTATACAAATATGTAATATTATATAAAAATAATTATATATTTATAGAATTTGTAATTATTACATTTATAGTAAATTATATTGTAAAATTTAGTAAAATATTTAGTAAAAATATATAATTATTGTCCACTTAAACAGCTTTAACACTGGTCTACTGCTTCTGCTGAACTTTGTCCAGTTATAATGAAAATGCTACTGGGAAATGCAATGAATTTGTCACCTTAAAAGAAGCAGTAGTTTCTCTCTCTTCCTCTCTCTCTCGCTCTTCCTGACAAACTGGCTATCCGTGTCCACACCTGAGGGCACCACGCTCCTAGTCACACAAATTAATGCTTATTCCATCTTCACAAAAAGCAAACTAACCTTTGAGCACACATTTGATAACAAACGACTTTCACCGTGCATCCAGGGAATTAGGGCAATTTGGCTCTCCAAACATCCTTTGCTTAGTTGTAATTAATTAGGGTGCAGTGTTTTTTGGCTGGTGATAAATTGCTGCATCCTGAATGTAGAAAATAGAGGTCAAACGTTTCCCATAGCCTTGTTGTTGGAACATTAAGGTGTCCCTGTCATGGCAAATTTAATACAGCGATGTTGAAGCAAGTGTTCGCACTCAAACCTTTCGACTTTTTCAGATAATACTAAGGTCACCCTGATTTTTAGCAAAGAGGTTTAGAAAATTCAATAGGCGTTACGTGTTTGTTGCCTGTAGACAGATTACTGAATTATAGCCATGCCATTTCTCAGTATTTCGTAAGTCAGAAACATACTTAAGTATTCAATCAAGTGCACTCGAAAGAGAAAATTAACTGTAGGAGAAGATATCTCACATTAATTTGAATGTTACATTAAAAATGGACACTAACAAGCTGTCCATTTCAAATTTCTGAATTTGCTGAAAATTTAACACTACATCACCAATGGGTGCTCTGCAGTGAATGGGTGCCGTCAGAATGAGAGTCCAAACAGCTGATAAAAACATCACAATAATCCACAAGTAATCCACACGTCTCCAGTCCATCAGTTAACATCTTGAGAAGCCAAAAGCTGACACAGATCCATTATTAAGATGTTTTTAACTTCAAGCAGTTGCTTCTAAAATCCACAATCCATAGTATTGATTTCTCCAGTGAAAAGTTGTCTGGTCTGAATCAGGAGAGAAATCTGCACAGATCAAATGCCGTTTACAAGCCAAAACAGCTCTAAAGAAATATGTGGGTGGATTTTGATGTGAGAGACAACAGTAGATGGACTTTTTCTCTGAAGGAAGCGTTATTATGGATTATTGACTCATATTTTAGCTGAAGCAATGGTTTGAAGTAAAAAACATCTTAATGATGGATTTGTTTCGTACAAACACACAGCTTTTGGCTTCTCGAGATGTTAACTGATGGACTGGAGTGGTATCGATTATTGTGATGTTTTTATCAGCTGTTTGGACTCTCATTCTGACGGCACCCATTCACTGCAGAGCATCCATTGGTGAGCAAGAGTCGTAATGCTACATTCCTCCAAATTTAATGAAGAAACAAACTCATCTACATCTCGGATGGCTTGATGGCTTTTCTTTGGTGAACTATTCCCTTAATGGTTTGTAATATTTGGTTTAAATAAACAAATTAAAAAGTATGATGCTTTTGTCAGATTTTTGTCTTGTTCAAGTGCATTTTTAGCTGTTGTTTAGCCTTTGCACTGCGCTGCTTGTTTTTTTTTTTCTGCTCATTGGCAAACCGTCCTGGTCCACACAGGATTACACTCGCTGAGCTTTGATGGACACTGTCCTGCTCATTAGAAATGAACCGGTGGCCAAGTTTCCCCCAGCGTCCCCAGTAAACCCTCCACATCTCCCCCAGCCCCCCTTTCCTGAACAAAAACATTAGTCTGTGAGGGGTGTCAGGCTTCAGCGCTTGGCTGGGTCGAGGCTTCACGGCGTTGGGTAGGACAGCCAAGCGTCAGCCCCAATTATTGCTCTGAATGTGGAGCTTCTTAGTGCTAAGAAAGAAGAGACATTGACTGTTTAGCGGAGGCCGGTATGGGCCGGTCGGGTTGACCCTGCTTACATCTGTTCTCTGTTCTGACCCCAAAAGGACAAGAATAAATCCTTTGATACACAGTGGTTCTGCAAATGTAGCTGCTGTGTTTCTGTCTCAAAAACAGATTCTGTACTATTTAAATGATTGAAATCATTATTTCAACAACAGCACTCTTAAAAATAAAGGAACCAGAATGAATTTGTTTTGCATTGATGCCATAGAAGAACCATTTTAGGTTCTACCTTTCAGTGAACAGTTCTTAAAAGAACAATTATTTGTTTCTTACATTTTAATAATCTAAAGACCCTTTTTCCATTATAAAGGACCATTTGTTCAATGGAACGGTTCCATGGATGTTCTCTCTATTTGTAAGAGTGAAGTTCAAAATTAATTTGCAATCTATCGAGAATCAGCTGAATGAATTATTGTTTATGGATGGAACAGAAAGTGAGTGTTGGTGTGATTTATGTGTGCAGGTCGGGATATGGCCAACACAACCTTACCTGGATATCCACCTCACGTCCCTCCCACCGGGCAGGGCAGCTACCCAACATCCACACTGGCTGGAATGGTTCCTGGTGAGTATCTCGAGACAGAAAACGGTGTTTGCAATTTCAATGAAATTTAAAATGATTGTTTTTTTAAAGTACTACAGCTGATCAAGACATTATTTTCCAGCAAAATAAAATAATTTTACTTTAAAGGCACAGTATAAAAACAATGCACTGGAGTTTATATTTATCATCAAAAAAAGTTAGTCATTAAGATTTTGTTTTTTTAATAAATACTATTTTTTTAATAAATACATTTCCTATCTGTCATTTATCTTACAAAAATAGAGAACCCACCCCAAACTGATACTATTTCATTTATTACGTTTATTCAGCAAGGACACATTAAATTGATCAAATGTGACAGTAAAGACATGTATAATGTTTTCAAAAGATTTCTATTTTGCTCTTTTGAACTTTCTATTCATCAAAGAATCCGGGAAAAAAATGAATCACAGTATCCACACAAAAATGTAAGCACGTTTCTTGATGTTTCCTGAGCTGCAAATCAGCATGTTAGAAATAATTTCTGTATTGAGTATTGATGCTGAAAATTCAGCTTTGATAAATTATAGTTTAACATATATTCAAATAGAAAACACTTTTTTATAATTGTAATAATATTTCACAATATTACTATTTTTACTGTGTTTTTGATTAAATAAATGCAGCCTTGGTGGGCAGAAAAGGTGCCTTTCAAAAATTTTTAAAAATGTGTAGCTGTCTAAGCACATTAAACTGGAATACAATACAAAGTATTTTAACATTAAGAAATGACACATTCATTTCATAATTTACTCGCCTTCCACTTGTTTTAAATCTGTATGAGTTTCTTCTGCCGAACACAAAGGAAGATATTCTGAAGAATGTTGGTAATCAAACAGTTGCTGGTAGCCATTGACTACAATAGTATTTTTCCGTACTATGGAAGTCAATGGCTAACTTCTCTAAACTGATGAAAGCTTAAATAATAAAATATTAGACTGGCTTTCATTTATGAAGTGACCAGACACTGATACCAATCGTGCTCAATAAAAGAAGTCCCGTAGTGTTTACAGCAGCCTGCAGACATTCACAGAAGCAGCATTTCACCGGTGTGTGAATGCAGGAAGCCTTTAACTATAGACCATCAAACCGCGATTGACTAAATATTAACTGGTCCAACAGATTTCCAGACGAAAGGCATTTTGTGATCACTGAGCTCAAACTAATTCGTAAAATGTATGGTTTGTAATTCATCTTGGGTGAAGTTTATTACATGTAAAAAAATTCCAGAATTGGTATAATTGTAATCGGTGGAATTTGCATTAATTATTGTGAAAGCAAAATAACAATATTGTATAATAATATGATACTTAAAACAAATATGCATTTTATATATTAATATGCAGCCATTGTTGTGGTATATTGAAATGGTACATTCCTTTCTTATTAACTTTCAGGTTCCCACTATTATTATAGTGCATCCCGAGGCTCCGCCCCCCCAACTGCTGCCACTGCCTATGACCGCCACTAGTTACCACGGAAACCAAATTAGGCGGCACGCCCATGGACTCGGACTTCATATTCTGCCAGTGTGAGCAGTGCAGCTGATTGGACATCATGCGGTCACATGATGAAGAACAGGCCAATCAGGAACAAAAACATCTCAATGACAATTCAGCCATTCTCAAGAGTCCCAACGGGCTCGACGATATGGAAGCCCGTTTATAATACTATAAACTCGCAATTCTGACTTTTTTCTCAGAATTGCGAATTCATATCTTGCAATTCTGACTTTATAACACACAATTATGAGTTATAAAGGCAAAATTGAGAGTTATAAAGTCAGAATTGCGAGATATAAACTCGCAATTGCGAGTTATAAAGTCAAAATCGCGAATTATAAAGTTGGAATTGCGAGATATAAAATCACAATTCTGAGTTTTTTTCTCGCAATTCCAGTTTATATCTTGCAATTCTGACTTAACAACTCGCAATTCTGAAA
>NW_015508348.1:18549-19730 GCF_001515645.1 Sinocyclocheilus grahami | reverse complement strand
TTTAGCCGCTCCAGGTAATAAGAGCAGCAGAAGCAGACTCTCTGCAGACGTGCTGCTTCACAGAGAGATTTACTGACAGCCCTCAATGCGGCCGGCGCATATAAAAACACCTCTTTATTATCCCATAAAAGAGAAACAGCGTTGGACCAACATTGTTCAGCACGACGCTCTGACTTTCTTCCTGCACAATCAAATTGCACAATAGAGAAAGAAACTTTGGAGAAGGAAGCAGCACAGTAGTGCAGTCAGTCAGCAGGACACAGTGGGTTTTTAGAAATAAGACATTACAAATCTCTGTTCAGTTTCAGCAACTGTGATGTCAAATGGATGGTGCATTATTTTAACATGCATGTCTGTGTCCCATTTCAGGGAGCGAATTTTCAGGGAATCCCTACAGCCATCCACAGTACACAACCTACAATGAAGCCTGGAGATTCAGCAACCCAGCAATACTGAGTGAGTGTCTGCCTCTTACACAAATGTACCATAGTTTCTGTTAAAATATTATATTTGTTACAAACAATAAATAAATCAAATGAAAAAGCAAGAAATAAATTTAATTTTAAAATATTACTTTAATATATATCATTTTAAAATTAAACAAATGAATACATACAATTCAAAATGCAAACAAAGAAATAAATAAATAATAGAAAGCTGTAAATTATAGTCACTGTAACTGGTTAACTGTCTGTTGAGAGCCAGAAATTAATGAACAGTCCCTTAAGATTTAAAAGAAGTTAATGCTAGATAATAATTCATTAGCAGTCCCATTTACAGATTTTTCTGATTTTAGCGGTCCAAAACAATAGAATCTGCTACAGCTTTTCTCATTTGTGACTTTTTCTAGTGTTATGCATTGAATCTTTACCAATAATAATCATTATGTAATTAATGTAAATGCAGTAACAGTGAACATTTTAGTGCACAAGCTAAATGTTGTAAGCATCCAAATATTAACTGAAATGACATGACATATATTTGTGTTTTCTGTAAACAACATGATAAAACTATTGAAATTGTGTTCAAATATTCTCCCAGTCATTTGCACAATCAGTTCAACTTAAATGGTTTGTAATTCATCTTGGGTGAAGTTTATTACATGTAAAAAAATTCCAGAATTGGTATAATTGTAATCGGTGGAATTTGCATTAATTATTGTGAAAGCAAAATAACAATAT
>NW_015508348.1:14751-17858 GCF_001515645.1 Sinocyclocheilus grahami | reverse complement strand
AAAGTCGCAATTACCTTGTTTTATTTTTTTATTTAGTGGCGGAAACGGGCTTCCATAGGACGAGGAAAAACCGATAAACGAACAATAAATGTGTATCTCAAAGACTGAGGGTAAATATGATTTTTAAAATGGAATGAACATCTGCTTTTTTTAAATACTTTTATATTTTGTCCTCTCATTAATATTATTCATTGGTATTCATACTTAAAGTGCTTCTAGCATGTATATATGTATTGGTTTGTTTGCATAGACACTGAAATGAATCACATCAACGGTTGGACTTATTTTTTTTATGAAAATTGTTAATATGTAAAAGCATTTTCATTTCAGATTGTACTTTTCAATGTCTATCCAAATGTACAAAAATGTCTAGACTTTATTTATGAATACCTATTATATAAACGAACACATCTGGACAAGGAAAACCGTTCCAACGCATGGTTGTAGATTCTCTGGACTGCGCGAAAAACGAGCAGTAAAACTCAAAACTTGACTCTCCACTCATCACACAGTAAACTATTACTCAATACAGCATGTACTCAAACTCAGCATGGAAATACAAAGCAAACAGGCCTTCTCCACGCTCTCAACGCCAGCAGAAGATCTCTAGCACACTTCTGTGAGAAACAATCAGATACCAACAAGAGAGAGATGAAACCGGGCAAGAAACAGCGAAACTGTCAACCCTGGTCCTACCGAGACCAGATTTGATGATAAGTGAAAGATACATTTTTGTATGTTATTTATTTGTTTTTTTATAATGACAAAAGTATCATGAAGAACTCTACAGTATGCATGGGTTATTTTCATTCATTATGCATTTTTATATGTTTATCATAGATCAAATTATGTCAGATTCTCAGGGGGGGATTCACTAATAATGTATGATAGATTTAGTGCTTGATTTGTGCAAAACACTGCACACACTATTTCAGCCAGATGCATAAACATAAGTCATTATGTCAAGATTGTTACTAGGGATTCAAATTCAAAAATTCAAAAATTCCAATTCAAATCTTTTTATGTAGTTGACTTCAATAAAAGTTCTGACTAGGGAAAACAATAGATGACGAACGTTTAAGACTAGTCTAAGCGGTTTATGCAACTGACCACTGGTCAGGTTTTTGTGCTGAAATACAGATGCAGAAGCGGTTTAGTGAATTCACCCCTCAGTGTTATTGTTTGCACTATGGGTTGTGCTCTTTATGAGATGTCTTGAGTGAATAAACAGTGAACTTGCTCTTCGGTCGGACTGGATGCTGAGTGTTTTGCTCTGAATTTTTGAAGCATTTGAGAAAACGAACATATACTACTGATCAGATGAAGCACTTAAACCTCCAAATGTGTTTACAGAATAGTTAGCAGCTGTTCAATTAATCAACAGATGGGTTGGTCACTGGTTATCGGCTTTATGATTTACTTTTCAGAACTCTGCTTTGGGAACGTCAAGCTGTTTCAGTAACGCAAAAAAAGCCCTTTTGTTCGATGCTTTACAACAAGTGCAATTCTGCAAATCATTTTTCATAATCACGTACTGTACGCTCCAGTCTGAGTTCATGTTCTGACGAAACAACTTTAGTTTTCATCGAATACGTTACAGTTGAGAGAACGTACTTGTATCACATTTGCCAAAGACTTTTTGTTGATGTATATTTTTATTTACAGTCTGCTGTTGCATTGTACAAACAGTATTATAGTGAAAACATGTTCAATGTATGTACAAATCCTATGCAGAGCAATGAAAATCTGTTTTATGCATAAACTATAAAACTACTGACATGTTCATTATTTATGTTATTTTGTGAAATAATAATTTTTAAAATAATTTGGTGTGAAATGTCATTTCTGTGCTGTAAATACATTCTGATCAAATCTGCTCTGTCTCTGGTTTCATCTGTACACGACTTACAGACACATACAGGCTGAATACAAACAGGAATACTCGAATATATACATAATACATCTAACAGCTTCGAAATCAAAGCAACACATTGCCTTATTTATTTATTTATATTTATTTTGAACACTT
The DNA here is from genome assembly GCF_001515645.1 of Sinocyclocheilus grahami. Classification (NCBI taxonomy): domain Eukaryota; kingdom Metazoa; phylum Chordata; class Actinopteri; order Cypriniformes; family Cyprinidae; genus Sinocyclocheilus; species Sinocyclocheilus grahami. The sequence goes on along the minus strand of NW_015508348.1, from coordinate 15,829 downwards.
TACTTTCTGGACTTACCAAACTTTACTGCCACTATAGTCTAGAGACTGCAGATATTCAGCACAATTACTGCCAAACAGAAATTACTTCTCACAAAGAAACACATCAATCGGCTGGATTTAACTCTTCTTGTAATGTTATGTATAGAAGGAATTGTTTTAATGTATTTATTAAAATTATTATTAAAAGCAAAACTTACATAGAAATAAAAATGTGGATTGATTGTATCCTTACTATATGAATCTAGAGTTGGTTTTATGATGGAGCCCAATACTACAATTAACGTTTAAAAGATTTTTTTTTTCTTTCTTTCTTTTTCGCAGAAACCTTGTGGAATCTCATTAGTACCACAAAACATGTCAATTAAATATTTACTATGTCAAGATTCAAATACTTGAATCTCTATAGCAGTGAGATAAAAATAGCTTAGAAACATTTTATGCAAAATAGTTATATATAGGTAATATTGCAGAAATGTTACGAGATTTACCAGTAATTTCTTGCAACGTCTATCTATCCATCCATCCATCCATCCATCCATCCATCCATCTATCTATCTATCATCTAACCATCCATCCATCCATCCATCCATCTATCTATCTATCATCCATCCATCATCTATCGATCTATCATCTAACCATCTATCTATCCATCTATCCATCTATCATCTAACCATCTATCTATCCATCTATCCATCTATCATCTAACCATTTATCTATCCATCTATCTATTTATCATCTAACCATCCATCCATCCATCCATCTATCTATCTATCTATCTATCTATCTATCTATCTATCTATCTATCTATCTATCTATCTATCTATCTATCTATCTATCTATCTATCTATCCATCTATCATCTAACCATTTATCTATCCATCTATCTATTTATCATCTAACCATCCATCTATCTATCTATCTATCTATCTATCTATCTATCTATCTATCTATCTATCTATCTATCTATCTATCTATCTATCTATCTATCTATCTAACCTCTAACCATCCATCTATCTATCTATCTATCTATCTATCTATCTATCTATCTATCTATCTATCTATCTATCTATCTATCTATC
>NW_015508348.1:12713-13781 GCF_001515645.1 Sinocyclocheilus grahami | reverse complement strand
AAAAAAGTAATTAGGGAATTTAAAGCTAAATAAATTAACTTATTTTAGGGCGCCAGAGATCACAATGTGGCTGGGAAGAGCACCAGAGAATGTTTTCTTTATGATTTGGATCACCGAGCATATAAAATGTGTTTAACCTCTCCAGGCCCTGAAAAGCTGAAATAATATTTTCGAGAAATGGGGATGAATTCAATTAGCAGAGACCTCACAAAAGAAGGAGGCATCTAAGCAGGAATTCTCACACGATACATTGAATTTCTTTGGGAATGAGATTTTCCCATCTCTTAATCCTGCAGGCTTATGGAGAATTGTTTGGCACTTCATTATTGATTATGAATAAAGGAGAAAAGACTAAATTGACTGAGGTGAGTTCATTCTGCTCGAACAAAATCACTAGCCCTAAGAGAGATTTTTTTATTTGTCTATGAACAAAATCTGAACGTTAAACTACTTTTTTTTCTATGGTGAAGCTTCTCAAAGAAAAGATGAGGCCTTTTATTGGTTTTTCTAACATGGGAAATTATGATTTTAATGCAGGTTTGTCTTATATATATATATACATAATTTAAGAATACATTAACTATATACTTTCATTATAACATAATTATTTGTCATGGTAATTATAGTTTCAGCCAAAATACCACATTACAATTATTGTTAGTATTGTTTTTTTTTAATGACAATAAATTATATATAAAATAAATTATATAATATCTCTAAATTATGTTATATATTATATACAATTACACATACATTTATATAAATTACTCTAACAGAATTATTCACCATAGTGTATATCTAAAAAATATAATTTAATTTATATATGTACATTATCGATATTTGATTGCAATATCAATAACTACTTTAACTGTGATATTTGGAGGAAAACTGTGTTTACCCTGGTAAATGTGTGCAGGGGTTTAGCTGAAGTTTTCTGTGTAGTTTCATCTTTTCAGCTGGTGTTTATCTCTCCGCTCCCTTGTGTAGCATCTCACGTCAGCCTCTAACTGTCGTATATGTTTGTCATTCAGGCCTTGTTAGGAGAAGAAAAAACCCACTGTTGACTCC
>NW_015508348.1:4349-5187 GCF_001515645.1 Sinocyclocheilus grahami | reverse complement strand
TTTAATTTAACTTTGTAACTAAATGCAATACTTTACATAAAAAATGAATAATTTTGTGTTTTTGACAGTGGAGAATGTGAATTAACATCAATTTATCTGATATTATATCTAATGAAAACTAAAATAAGGATGATAAACAAAAAGCTACCTTAAAATGCATTTGCAAAGAAAGAGAATTGACAAAAAAAGTTTACAAATTTGTGGATCATGGAAATAAAAAAATGTTTTTACCTTTTTGACAGTGAAGAATGTGAATTAACCTTGTCATGTCATAAAACGCCAATTTCTCTGAGATTTTAAACAATGGAAAAAAATTTCCTACAATTTTTAGATTGAATTTTACGTAAACGTTTCAGAACCACAAACAATTTTCAACAAAGAAGGAACATGAATTAACCTTGTCACAACACAGTCATGAAGAGACTGATCTTCTCTCTGATATCACATTCTGTTTTATGGATTTTTTTGTCAACAAATGTCAACAAAAAGACTTCCTGCGTGCTCCCTCATATCACTGACCAAACTCAAATCACCAACTCTCAGTGAAAGAGATCATGTCATTGAAAATCCTGTAAGTGTTAATACTTCTCAAAGTTAGCATGCAATCAAAACACACTTTCTCAGTAAACATTGCTAAAATGTGCTCAATTCATTAATGCAGATTTATCTAAAGAGAAAATGTATGAAGTTACCAAACAGAATACACAATATTACAACATATACATGTTGCCGTTTCATGTTGATTGTAAGAGGTTTGTTTCTCTAACAGGACGAGTCTCTCTGCTGCAGTAGAGCAGTAAAAACGAGAGCTGGAGACAGAGAGAGAGTGTGTGTGTGC
>NW_015508348.1:1906-3003 GCF_001515645.1 Sinocyclocheilus grahami | reverse complement strand
GTTAGCCTGTCTAAACGGCCGCAGTCAGAGGCTTTCACAAATAAACGGCACAATTAGCAGCGCGCAGCGCGAGAGGAGGATTCAATTTGACATCCTTCTGTCTTGATCCATCTCTTCTGATCATGTGAAATGCTGAACCAGGGGCTTTAACATTCAATTACGCTCCTCAGGTTAATCCTGAGTGCAGTGTCAATGTTTTAATCATGAATTAGCAAACTATGGTGAAAACAGCTGCTTCCAGGTGCTGGCAGGGCTTTTTCCTAAATATAACTGACTGATTTTCTGACTTATTAATGAATCAGTATGGCTATAGATTATTTATTTATTTATTTACTTACTTACTTACTCAGAAAATCAATTTTCATGGCAAACCCAGATAATAGAACATGAAATAATAACAATACAATTCCAATAAATAAAAAAAATATACCTAATCATTTAACAATCTTACAGCAATATACAGTAAATGTTGCAATTATATAAGCTCTTTCAGTTAGATGGAAAATCTACATTTTCTCAGAGGAAGCCTTTTTAAATATGTCAATTATTGACATTTCTGAATAAAGCCGTTGCCTTATATTTTAAAAGGCTAGAGAACGCAAATATAGGCTATAAAATGGAAAGTTAAAAAATGAACTAGATATCAGCATTTAATCCAGGGATATTCCTTTTCGAACACACATTTAACACCAATAAAGTTTGCCATCAAAATAGCTTTTAAGTCAAATTTAAACACTAAACCAATTATGAAGCACTACATTCATAAAACACAAAAATATCAAAACATTGTTTTGGTCAACAAATAATTCATTAATAACACAATACAATCTCAAATCTACTTTTATCATATAGTTGACTTTATCTTGTTCACCCAAAAATATCATGATAATATAATTTGATGATTCTGGAATTTTACTTTAAAGGACAGAATACACAAAAATAATAATAATAATAGTTTTTCAACTAGATGTTTGAAACCAACTAACAAAACCACTACTAGAAAGAAATCTACCATGGGTGAAGGGGAAATTGTGCACAAAATGTAGGGGCAAACAGAAAACCAGAGAATGCTTCTGCATAAGCCGGAGTGATCCGTG
>NW_015508348.1:0-1245 GCF_001515645.1 Sinocyclocheilus grahami | reverse complement strand
AAAAAAAAAACTCAAACTAAGTTTAAGCACTAAAATGAATCAAACTTAATTCAAAATTAATTGAAACTCAATAAAAACAAACATAACATTTTGAAAACTAATAAAAATGACAAAGAACATAAAATTACTAAAAACTAATTTCAAATTAAAAAGGAAACTTAAAATATTAATAAATATTACAGCAGTATATAACTAATACTAAAGTAACACTATACTGATATGATTTGTAAAATAAATGATTAATTTATAAATTATTATCATTATTATTATTATTATTTATAAAGTATTAATTGATAAATGATAGAACAACACAAAATTACTAAAAACCTCAAGTAAAATTAAAATGAAAACAAAGGAAACTCAAAATATTAATAAACACTATAATAAAATAACACTGATCTTGTGTTGCTTACCAAATAAATATGAAGATATTTAGATATGTATACTGGGAAACAAACCAAACAAAGCAAAAATTAATTAAGCCATTCTAAAATGTGTATCTGTTTCTCACACAAACAGCATTATTCCAAAATAAATCAAATAATAATTCAAATTTAAGTAATGCATCAAAAAAATATGCAGGACTGCTGTCACATGACCTCAGTGAAGCGCACTGCATTGTGGGATAGAGTATTTCTCTGTTGCAGACAAATATGTAATCAGTATTCTGCTGTTCTATAGGCATAGAGAGGATTGTGTCAAATATGAATAGTCTGAATGAATCTTTTGGGTCATTTCCCCGAATCATTTGCATGCCTCAGAACGCCCCGCGACTATGATTTACGCTCATTATCAGGCGTTTTCTGCACAGCGCTGCATTTTCTCCATATTGATGATCAGTGCGTGTGACTCCGCCTGATGCTGCTCCTGATTATGCAGGACTCTCAGAGCCAGCCGCTGTTAATCAGCACAGACAGAGGTTACAACAGCTCAATACGAGAGATGCTCCAGCTTTGATCCGAACAGCCATGCAGAACATTTCGGCCAAAGCGTCAGAAAGTGTGTTGTCAGGCCTTTTGGATTTAAATTAAACCCTGTTAACCCAGAGAGGAAGGAGAAGGAAGACGGGGAGCAGAAGTCAGGGATGTGCCATTTTCTCTGACGTTCAGAGTGGACGACCATTAACAATTTGTGTGCACAGCAGAAAGAAATAAGTGCCTGCTGACAGACAGATCAATCCTGCGTTTCAGGTGGAGAATCCTTAACTACAGAAGTTCTACAGCTCAGCAACGAGTCATATTAGGG
>NW_015508347.1:22979-24396 GCF_001515645.1 Sinocyclocheilus grahami | reverse complement strand
GTATTGTCTTAATTGTTATACTTTCAATATTCAACAAACTTAATTATTCTATTAATCACATTCTTTCTTTTTCATATGCTTCGCAATGTAATAGGATATGTTCCACAGTTCATTGTTTGCTTTGCCGCCACTATCTGCATTAACCAGGGCTGCGTTCAACCCCGACAAAACGGTGCAAAACGTTTTTAAACGGAAACGGTGGTGCGTTGAACACTCTGTTCTGATAACACAAGAGTTGCAACTATGGCAGCTGAGAAGGCCATTCTTTGTGTTCTTTTTGAAGAATTTTCGGAGCCTGATGAAATCGGTATAAATACGTGTTTAATACTGCAAAATACACTCGATGTTACAGTCAATGCCCTTGCAGTCCAGAATAAAAGAGAACATCCCAATCCAGTGAAGGGATTTGTGGAAACTGTGGTTCCTAATTATTGTGATCCAACATTTGCCTCGCATTTCAGGATGAAAAGACAAACATTTCAGGTGAAGGATAATCCACTTCTTACCTCTGAGACTGTGTTATGATCTATATGACCTTATTATTTTTATTGTGAGTATTAGGCTTATCATTATTGCTGATCACTGTTGTTGCGCTATGATATTGTAATATTTACCATTATATAATCAAAGCAGTATAGAAAAGTTTATGAAAGTGTCACTCCATAATACAATAGCAAAATATATAAATATATAGATATATAATACCATAATGAAAAACATCCAAATAAAAATGTCAGGATAAAAACAGGAACATACAAATTCAGAAATGTGTAAACATTTGTATGCAAACAAATATAAAACACTCCAATTGAGTTCTTCAACTTAATTTAACTTTATTTAAAGATTGAACTAAATTTAATGAGTTTTTGTTCAATGTTTTTTTGGTTATTTTACATGAAACATCAGTTAAGACATTTAAGATAATGGTGTAGTTTGTCTCAGTCTGTTGACACCATTGAAATGAGCTTTAGGTGGCAGTTTACAGGTGATCTGAAGACATCAGAATAATGAATGAGGCGAAAACAGGAACATACCTTCAGGGAAATACATGTGCATCTAAAAAAACATTTGAATATCATGGAAAAGCAAACTTTGTTATATTCTAGATTCATTGCACACAAAATGAAATATTTTAAGAGTTGTTTTTTTGTTTGTTTAAAAATTCTGATGGTTACGACTCTCAGCTTAGGAAAGTAAAAAATTCAGTATCTCAAAATTTGAATATTCCATTTTGAGCTTGATTAGTTTGATTAATTTTGAGTATAAATACTGGGTACCTCCTGGGCTAGTTTAGAACATGCAACCAGAATTATGGGGAAGACTGCTGACTGACTGGACAGTTGTCCAGAAGAAGATCATCGACACCCTCCAGAAGGAGAGTAAGCCACAGAAGGTCATCGCTGAAAGGGCTGGCTGT
>NW_015508347.1:16443-21117 GCF_001515645.1 Sinocyclocheilus grahami | reverse complement strand
AAAGTTTAATAACATGGTTGCAAAAAATTTGTGAACCACATATAAAATAAATATAAATAAAATAGTTCGATAGTATTTAGTCAGAGTTCCTTATATAGATAATCAGTATGTTTCTTAAACCTCTTTTCACTGATCCTTATTTTACTTTATTTTTTTAAAGAAAACAATAAGAAATTCAAGTGTCAGGTTCCATTTGTAATCAGTTCATGGAAAGTGTCTTGTATTTTTACTATAACTGTTATTTCACAGCTCCTATTGTTTTCTAAAACACTGCAACACTAATTTGACAAACTGCTAAACACCAACCTCTTTGTTCTTCAGTATCTTCATGTTTTATTCTGCAGGGTTCTGGATCACTCATGTTCTCAGTGTTCTTTCTTCTTCACTTGTAGACTGATGGGAAAATATTCCAGCATTTATTGCTGATCTGCTGGGGGAGGAGCTTCAGTGAAGGTGAATTGTTATGTGGTAGGAGGAGCAAATCTGCCAAAATAAAAAATAAATTATTCATGTTTTCACCCATTTTATGCATTTATGTTACTTAATTTGTTTTTAAAACGAATTAATGTTTTATATTGCTCTGTTTTGTCAGTGAATCAATCTATTTTTTAACATTTTATACATATATTCCTATTTTTATCTGCCAAATAAATGAATGGACAAAGAATTATTGAAATTAAAAGAAATAATAATAATAATAAATGAACACAAGGATAAATTAATTTAAAAATAAATGTACAGATTTGTAAGCAACAAATAATACATTTAGATGAATCTTTGTTATTTGGGTTTTAGTTTGCAGTTGTTTACATGAAACACCGCTATCACCGTTGGGGGTTGGGGGGGGAGGGGGGTGTAGTTCATTTGAGTTTCCCTCTTTTCTTTGCTTTCAAATGGCTTGTAAAAGTGCCGTGCGCATTTTACTTTCACTTTCAAATTCGGCGTTAAGCAATTGTTTGTTTGAGTTTTCCCTCTTTTCATCTGATTTCTTGGCTTTCAAATAGCTTGAAAAAGTGCCGTGCGCATTTTACTTTCAAATTAGCTTTGCGTTGATTCAATTCAAGCAACAACAACGTCAAACTCATAGAACTTTTATTAACAAATCGAATAAAAATACACCATATATGCCTAATAAAATAACAAATTACTTAGGCTACACAAAGTTTAAATAGGTATATAAAACTGAAAATCAGCAAACACTGGGGAACCAAATAAATAATGAATCATAGAATGTTCATTAGCAAAACGAATAAGAAAGCTTGGAGGCACGGCATATAGGCTCCAGTCAATAGGCTTTTCAAAATCTAAAATATTGCCAAACAGGCACCTTTGCATTTCCTTTCTAAACAATCTTCTGCCATCGTCTTGTCTTTCTCACCTCACTCTTGTCAGTCAGCTCGACTCACTTTCCTCACATGATAAATAAAATCTGACTCCTGCTCCATGGTGCACTGTCGTAATTTCACAGCTTTAATACCATAACATGTTAATGAAGTTGGAAAGTGCCGAATCTGCTGATGTATTTACAACCGCTAAGTGATAGAGAAGGGTAGGGGGAGGCCGGGGGAGGTGCCTCCGTTGGTAAAATAAATTAGCCAATCACCATCGAGTGTTTACTTTCAGCGCTGAGGAGTGTTGAGAAAAGAAACCTCGCAAGGGAGGCTAGTCTCCCTTCTGATATCAACCAATCATCAAAGAGATGTACATTATGTGCTATTAGTTTGAACGTCTCCCGCTGCGCTGATAATGTACCAAGTACTTATGATGAGTAGCGATATTGAATATTTGATCGCCAACAGATTTACCAAGCTGTCATTCAAACAGTATATATACCAATTAAAAAAAGGGAAAACATGCCTAACTGGACACAGGCTACAGCAGTCGGGGCTTAATTAAATGGCACAACAGGAAGCTCTCTTTTAACACAGACTTTTAAGAAGGGATGGATGTTTGCTTCAAGTGATAGGCCAGGTAAGTGAAATTATATTATATTATCTTGTTGTATGCGTGTCGTTTCTTTACGTTTTATGACTAAAAGCAACCAAAAAGCAATTTTAAAGTGGTTAAGCAAATAATAATAATAATAATCGGCAGGGATCCCAGACCAATACAATTAGTGTGCCGCCTCCTATTTTAAAACCCACGAGCTGCCACTGGTTTGTAGTAAGCCCATTATTTGAGTCTTAGATGCTGAAAGACTATAAAACTGCTTTGACATTTTTCTAACAATCTGAGATTACAAATAATAATTATATAACTACCATGCAACATAATAGGTCCATAGTTCAACTTTATAGTGACCACATTCATAGTAATACAATTAGTTACACGTTGTTAAGGCAATTAAAAGAGCATGACAAAGTGATATTTTAATGTTTCCAATGTCAAACTTAATTCACATTTATCTATAGTAGGTGATAGGCTAAATATAACGTAGCAGTCTTCAAGTGTATATTTAAGCACTATAAACTGCTTGTCTTATTTCAAAACACCCTCATTATTGTGCTCATTATTATAACACATCTAATAACACCTATAAATACAAAAATACACATTTCAATAAATACAGCACAATATAAAACACGCATACACTTCAATCACATAGCACCAGCTACGACAACAGTTTTTCAACTCTGGCACAAACCATCATTGCCGTCTGCACAAAATATTTTATCGCTCGTGATTACAAAATGTCACGCATTTAAAATGAGTTACAGCCAACATAACCAATAAAACGGGTATTTACCTTAGATTAAGAAATCACAGCCACCTGGCATTTTCTATTCAGCAGACACGCCGCCATCACTCCAAAGCTAATGCCATGCCATCCATAAAGGACGTGAGGCTGGAAACTACCGTACTCACCCTACCAAACAGAACTACCGTAAGTACTATAGTGGTTGCATCCATTGTTATTATTATTATTATTATTATTATTGGCAAAGAATTTCAGACGAATCCAATCGGAGTTATATTAAAAATTATCCTGGTACTTACCGTACTTCCAAACTCTATTATGGCAATGGGCAGATGTTTCTTGTCAACAGTCCAAAATAAGTCCAATAAAGCACATCCATCCATAATAAGAAGTGCGAAAAGTGATTATTACCTTATAAATATGGATATTTTTCTTACAAAAATCTTTGGTTTGTAACGATTGACGGTTTATCACGGTTTGAACGTGCACGGTTATCATACCATGAACATTTGCACATCTATGTTTTTTTTTTTAAATGAATGGAAAAAAAAATCTCACCAGTGCACATGCAATTTATTTCTGCTCGGCAGCTTCACTCTGCATTACTTGGCTGCTTACACGCACGTGCAGAGGAGAACATGACAGGGACAGAGATTATATCTAATCTCCATCCCCACCAAAAAAAAGTTAAAAATCTTCAGTTTAGATATTTAAAAAAAACGAACGCGGGGTTGTACTTGAGGACGGATCCAATTTGCAAAGAATGTGGACGCAAAGTAGCTGCAACAGCAGGCAGTACATCCAACATCTTCGCTATATTCACCATCCCTCCGTGCAGATAAAGGTGTGTCGCATTTAAAAAAATATATATAAATAAAGGCACATATGATTTCCGTGATGCAGAGGGAATCCCGGTGTAGTCATGAACATGGAATTTACAGTATAACGAGGATGTCGCGTAAAATGCGCAATCTGATGGATGGATAAATCAAAAATAGATATAATATGCGTCTGTGAATATTAAATCGCGAAGAGATTGCTATATAAATAATTGCTCGTTTCTGCATGTCTCTGAGTGGCGATGTTTGCTGTTTGTCTACACACTGAAGTACATGACACTGTTTCAGCGTCTACATAAACATGAACATCAGCAGAGCTGCTCTGAGAGAAAACTTAAATATTTCCTCTGTTCAAATACACTCTGAAACTCAAAGGTCTACTATAACCCGTCAAAAAAAAGTTCGATTTAAATCGAAATCGAAAGTAAAACGCACACGCACATTCAAAAGCGATTCTAATACCCCACATTTTGAGAGTGACTCCCTGATGCGAGCAAATTAGGCTACATAACATATATAGGCTGTTATTCGTATGTATAATAGTAACTATTAATTAATATCAACAGCGCTCCAGACACACGTAATCTCTTCAAAACTTTCCATTCTCTCCTCTGTCCCCCTCCACCACCTCCTACCACTTCTATAACAGCTGATGATTTTGCCACATTCTTCACAGACAAAACCAGAACAATCAGTAGTCAATTCTCAGCACCACACACACAGGACTTCAAACCAACCACACCCACTGCAAAAACTCCCATCTTCTCCTTCTGTCCCCTCACTGAGACAGAAGTATCAAAACTTCTGCTCTCCAGCCATCCTACAACATGCCCTCTAGACCCAATCCCCTCACACCTCCTCCAAGCAATCTCTCCTACACTTTTACCAACACTCACACACATCATCAATACATCGCTCCTCACAGGCACCTTCCCTACTGCATTCAAGCAGGCTCGGATAACCCCATTGCTCAAAAAACCTCAGGGATCAGTTCTTGGACCCCTCCTCTTCTCCATATACATAATATCACTGGGTCCCATCATACAGGCACATGGCTTCTCCTACCATTGCTATGCTGATGACACACAGCTCTATCTTTCATTTCAACCAGATGATCCAACGGTAGCTGCACGGATC
>NW_015508347.1:9883-15541 GCF_001515645.1 Sinocyclocheilus grahami | reverse complement strand
TAAATGTAAATGTAATAGGTTGTGCAGCTGTCTATAGAATATTGAGAGAGTAGCCTATTTGATTATGGCTGCACTTATTGTTTGCACTTAATACAGCTAAGAACGAACTGTGTTGTTTATTTTTGGTTATTTATACTGTTTTTATTTCTATGTTCAATTTGTGAAAAGGAGTTCAGTTAGGAGGTCAGCAGTTGTAGAAGCTCATAATTCATGTACAGTTTTAAGGTCTGAAGAGACTCAAATGAAATCATAGTGTTGTACATGTACATGTTGTTGTATTTTACTGCATATGATAATTCATACTCAGAAAGTAGAACTGAAATGACATTTATTACCAGATGATTAGTTAAAACAATTCAAAATGCACCTGCAGACTATTTTTACAGTCATGTAGCCTATTTGGTCATTGAGAATTTTTTTAAATGTGTAAAAATCTCGCCTCGAAAACACAATTTTCTTATGGGGGGCATACCCCTGGAACCCCCTTGAGCAACCAATGTGCACCCACAAAATCCTGTGGGGACACTGGGAATGTAAAGGAAACACTGTCAGATTGGCTGTCTCAATGTGAGTGTGCATGCCAGTTCAACTTACTATTTGCGTGGACTATGTAATGGCACTAAATGAATTTCTCCAGTAAAGCATAATGATTAAGGGGGGCCTCACACAAAGAGCAGCCTAGGGGCCTCTGACCAAATGAATCTCTTGTCACAGTGTTAAATCTCTGGTGCTGTTTCAGTTCATCACTTGTAATAAAGGTATTCCCACAATCAAAGCACATTAAGATCCTTCACATTGCTGTGTCTTTGCTGGTGTTTTCTTAAATAACTCAGCTGACTAAAACTCTTTCCACACAAAGAGCACACATGAGGCTTCTCCTTTAAATGAACTTTCAAGTGGTGCTTCAGGGAATTTGCCAGAGAAAAGTTTTTACCACACTGATCACACTTATATTGTCTTTCTCCAGAATGAGAATTCAGATGTGATTTAAAAGAACTTAAATGTGCAAAACTCTTCCCACACTGATCACAGGTGTGTGGCTTTTCCCCAGTGTGGATTTTCATGTGATCATTAAGGTGTCCTTTATGTCTGAAACGCTTTCCACATTGATCACATGTGTGTGGTTTCTCTCCAGTGTGAATTTTCATGTGTTCATTAAGGTTTCTTTTATGTCTGAAACTCTTTCCACATTGATCACATGTGTGTGGTTTCTCTCCAGTGTGAATTTGCATGTGTTCATTAATGTTTCTTTTATGTCTGAATTTCTTTCCACATTGATCACATGTGTGTGGTTTCTCTCCAGCGTGAATATTCATGTGTTCACTAAGGTTTCTTTTATGTCTGAAACTTTTCCCACACTGAAGGCAGGTGAAAGATTTTTTGGATCTTCTTTTCAGGGAAAAAAATTTCTCAGTCTGTGAGTGACTCAAAGATTTGACATGATGAGGTTTCTCCTCTGCTTCACTCAGGTCTTCAGTCTCCTCCTTCTCTTTGATGAAGTCTAAAATGAATGTAAAAAGCTTTAATTTTCAGTAAATCATAAATAATCAAAGAGAGTAAACCCTGATGTAATAACAAGAGGTAGACAATTGCATACAAACATTTGTGTAGTATTGAGTGCATTCATCAACTCTGTTACCAAAGTTAGCATGAAAATAACTTCATTAAATATATAATATTTATTATAAAATATTATAAACTTTATATTTTTTATATAGGTAACTATAAATGAGAGTTACACTAATAAATTACACTAAATTAACAGGCCTGTTACCCAAAGTTTATTTATTTGATACATTTTGTTTAATTTTGATATTTTATGTTAATTTCTAGGAATTCATAAAATCACAGTTGTGGGATTGTAAAATATTTACAATCTTCCTTTCATTGCAAAAACAAATTTTTTCCTTCTTCCTTTCATTGCAAAAACACTTGAACAGGCTGTGTTCAACCAAGTCTCTGCCTTTCTCACACAGAACAACCACCTCGACAGCAACCAGTCTGGTTTCAGAAGTGGACATTCAACCGAGACTGCCTTGCTCTCAGTTGCCTTGCCTAAGACCACCAAGAGCGGATTCTAAATCTTCTATACTTATGTTGCTGGATCTGTCCGCTGCTTTTGACACGGTTAACCACCAGATCCTCCTGTTTTGGCAAAGGGCATCTCAGGAACCGCACTCCATGGTTTGAGTCTTACCTCTCAGATAAGTCCTTCAAGGTATCTTGGAGAGGTGAGGTGTCCAAGTCGCTACATCTAACTACTGGGGTGCCTCAGGGCTCAGTTCTTGGACCACTTCTCTTTTCTGTCTACATGGCATCATTAGGTTCTGTCATTCAGAAACATGGCTTTTCATATCACTGCTATGCTGATGACAATCAACTCTATACCTCTCATTCCATCCTGATGATCCGACGATAGCTGCTCGCATCTCAGCTTGTCTAACAGACATTTCTTGCTGGATGAAGGACCATCACCTTCAGTTCAACCTTGCCAAGACAGAACTGCTTGTGGTTCCATCAAACCCATCGCATTATCACAATGTCACTATCCAGTTAAGCACATCAACCATAACTCCTTCAAAAAAAGCCAGAAACCTTGGAGTTATGATTGATGATCAGCTGACTTTCTCAGACCACATTGCTAAAACTGCCCGGTCCTGCAGATTGACTTTATTCAACATCAAGAAGATCAGGCCCTTTCTTTCGGAACATGCTTCACAACTCCTTGTTCAAGCTCTTGTTCTGTCCAGGCTGGACTATTGCAATGCTCTCTTGGCAGGTTTTCCAGCCAGTTCTATGAAACCTTTACAATTAATCCAGAACACGGCAGCAAGATTAATTTTTAATGAGCCAAAAAGAATGCTCGTCACACCTCTGTTAATCAGTTTGCACTGGCTTCCAATAGCTGCTCGCATAAAATTCAAGGCATTAATGTTTGCCTACAAAACCATCACTGGCTCTGCACACCTTTACCTAAATGTATTACTTCAGACTTATGTGCCCTCTAGAAGCTTGCATTCTGCAAGTGAACATCACTTTATTTTGCCATCCCAAAAAGGCACAAAATCACTTTCACTGACTTTTAAATTAAATGTTCCCTCCTGGTGGAATGACCTGCCCAACTCAATCCGAGCAGCTGAGTCCTTAGCCATCTTCAAGAATCAGCTAAATACACATCTCTTCCATCTTTATTTGACCCTCTAACTCTTAACAGTTTCTATTCTAATTCTATTCTTTAAAAAAACTTGCCCCTTTTAGACTTGCACTCTATTCGTTTAATAACTACTTGTTTTCTTTAAAAAAAACTAACACTTGCTTCTCTAATCTTTTTGTATTCTATTTGTTTTCTTTTTATTCATTATACAGTTAACAAAACATGGATTACGTGGAAACACTGTGGATTATCTGGTGTCATTTCAGTTTATCAGATGTAATGAAGGTTTCCCCACAATCAAAGCACATATGATCTTTCGCACAGCTGTGTCTTCTCTGGTGTAATTTAAAAACACACAGTCGTGGAAAACTCTTTTTTTTATTTTGTCCTCATTTGTAAGTCACTTTGGAGAAAAGTGTCTGCTAAATGACTAAATGTAAATGTATTTACAAGTCCTGAGGTTTAAGATGTATAAAAGTTTAGTTACATTGAAATTGTGAACCAGATATATATATATAAAATAAAACTGGATAGTATTTATTCAGAGTTCCTGATGCTGATTATCGTTATGAATCTTTCTTAAAACTCTTTATCACTTTATTTAGGGTGTGTTCACACTTGTAGTTCGGTTCGTTTGGTTCATTTGGTCCGGACCAAAAAGGAAAATGATACATTTGGTCCTGGTCCGCTTAGCGTTCACATTGGCATTTTTGACAGCGAACCTAAAGGTATAGTGATACGTTCACAACCTGGGGCAAGTTTAAGCTCAAACCGGTGCGCAACGTTTTGCTACGGTTTCTGGTTTGAATGGCATGTTTCCTAGAAACGGTGTGCAACGGGGTTTGAGATACGTTTTCTCTTTGTTTGGTGGGTGTGTCAAAAATGTCAGCCCAATCAGCAGCAACATGTATATAAACCACGCGGTATTAAAGAGACTGCCCGCATAACGTAATTAACATCAAAATAAATTCACAAGAGCAAGTATATTGTTTGCACGTTTATTTACATTAAAGGCAAAATAACTGAGTAAGAGCACACGTATAGATCTGGAATTTCTTTAAGTCTGTCTAAATATCATTTAGTAATTGCAATGTCTTCTGGTCCATATCCTTTCCTTAGGAAGGTGTGCTAGACACTGATTAATGTAACAAAAATACTATACATATTTACATATTTTGCTACTGTATTGTGGAGCGACACTTTCATAAACCTTTCTATACTCTTCTGATTATATAATGGTAAATATTACAATATCATAACACAACAACAGTGATTAGCAGTAATGATAAGCCTAATACTCACAATAAAAATAATAAGGTCATATAGATCATAACACAGTCTCAGAGGTAAGAAGTGGATTATCCTTCAGCTGAAATGTTTGTCTTTTCATCCTGAAATGCGAGGCAAATGTTGGATCACAATAATTAGGAACCACAGTTTCCACAAATCCCATCACTCGATTGGGATGTTCTCTTTTATTCTGGATGGCAAGGGCAGTGACTGTAACATCGAGCGTATTTTGCAGTTTTAAACACGTATTTATACCGATTTCATCAGGCTCCGAAAATTCTTCAAAAAGAACACAAAGAATGGCCTTTTCAGCTGCCATAGTTGCAACTTTTGCATCATCAAAACAGGGTGTTCAACGCACCACCGTTTCCGTTTAAAAAATGTTTTGCACCGTTTTGTCGGGGCTGAACGCAGCCCTGATTGGTAGGCTTGAATGATGTTAGGCTATATCGTGACGGAACTCACCGAACACCCCAAACAAAAGGTGCGTTAAACTTAAAGCGGCGCTGTGGGTTTATGATATCAAAGTATCCATTAACAGATCGGTCTGCTCAGCGCCGCTTTAAGTCGAAAACACCTAACCCCTGATTTACACTGCACACGTCTGCGGCACGTTACGGCTCCGGCTACCGGAACTGATCGCGGTCATTCTAGTCAATGCGGCATGTTTCAAAACCAAACAACATTTGACAGGCAAATCACGTGGTCTCGCGAATCCTACCGCTGCGCTTCTGATGCGCTTCTGGTGTGAGTTGGCACCGTTATTTGGTTATTTGGCATGTTATTTGGTTGCTCATTGTCCTTGTAAAAAGGATTTGTGATGTCATGTGTCCGTCAAAAATAGACTAGGCGCCTATCTTTAGCGAAGCAGCACGGAGAGCCGCTTCTGGGCCCCTTTTGAAACGTGCCGCGGCGCGTCTGGTGTAAATACAAGCATTGACTAGAATTGACCGCGATCAGTTCCGGTAGCCGCAGATGTGTGCAGTGTAAATCAGGGGTGAGTTGGCACCGCGTGGAGGATGTAACAAAACTTCTTCGGAGCCGTAATGTGCCACAGACGTGTGCAGTGTAAATAAGGGGTCACACTGCACGCGAAAGCAGCGCATATTTTTTTTCGGTGCGCATGTTAACAGATTAGAGCATTCACACCGCATGCAGAGGCAGCAGCATGTAGCAGGAGCAGAGCAGAAACGGCAGTGCCGATAGTTTCGGCG
>NW_015508347.1:8704-9096 GCF_001515645.1 Sinocyclocheilus grahami | reverse complement strand
TTTGGTTCGTTTAGAAGTATTTGGTCCGTATTGCGTTCATATATCATTCGAACCGCATTGGATGGAAAGTGTCTTGTACTTTAGTTTTACTTTAAGTATATGTTAGGCTACTTCACAGCTCCTGGTTTTGTTTTTACACTACAACACTATAAACTACTGTTCTTCAGCATCAATAATGAAGAATCGAGAATAAACACCAACCTATTTGTTCTTCAGTATCTTCATGTTTTATTCTGCAGGGTTCGGGATCACTCATGTTCTCAATGTTCTTCATAAACGCTTTCTTCTTCACGTGTAGGCTGATGGGAAAATATTCCAGCATTTCTTGCGTATCTGCTGGGGGAGGAGCTTCAGTGAAGGCAACTTGTTATGTGGTAGGAGGAGCAGATCTG
>NW_015508347.1:6564-8603 GCF_001515645.1 Sinocyclocheilus grahami | reverse complement strand
TATAATTATTATAATATTTTTTAATGTAACAGTAAGGAATGCAGACTGATAAATTAATTTAGAAATACATTTACAGATTTGTAAGCAACAAATAGCACATTTAGATTAATATTTGTGAACTGGGTTTTAGTTTGCAGTTGTTTTTACATGAAACATGATTTATAGACTACTGAAAATTAACTGTAGACATCAAAAGTGGTGATACTGTAGTTTACTTTAGTCTGTTGACACCTATAAATTGAGCTTTAACTGACAGTTTACAGGTGATCTGAAAACATCTGCATAATGAATGAGGTGAAAACAGGAACTATTGACATGCAATATAAAAGCATTTTAGCCTGTTAATGGTAACACTCCTGAACCTAAACCCAGATTTAACTTTCTAGTAACTAAATTGATAGAAAATAAAACAATTAGATAGTTACATGTTGCCATGATAATTAAAAGAGCACGACAAAGTAATATTTTAATGTTTCCAGAGTGTCAAACTTAATTCACATGTAACTATAGATTCACATGTTTGTACCTGTGATGGACTTAATAGGTCCTGTGGCTCCTCATAGGCTCAATCTAACATATTTAGCAGTAATTGTATATACACTGTAAATTGCTTGTCTTATTTCATTAGACTCAAGTGAGCGGCTTGTTTAATGCTATTTGAGCATAAGGAACAATATAAGACAACTTTTGTCAGATTTCATTGGTTTTGATGTATCCCCATTCAAAGCGATACTCATGTAGTACTTCTGAAAAAGGTTAATAATGAGAAAAAAAGAGTCATATAGTATTTAATCGGAGTCCCTGATGTTGTCAATAGGCCTATCAATGTTTCTTAAGCCTCTTTACTGAAGAAAATATCAGGCAAATATCAGATTTTATACCCAGTTCATAGAAAGTGTTTTTACTTTAAGTGTCATTTCACAGCTTCTGTGGCACCAACCTCTCTGTTCTTCAGTATCATGTTCCCGTATTTTCACCAAAGGTTTTGTTTTCCCCTCTTTTTTATTGAACATAATATAAAATGCACATTTATAAACATAAACATGCTACATGTCTACATGCTTATTTGTAGGTTTCACATTTAAAGCGATCCTTCCGCAAACATTTATTAAAGTTCCCTACATATAACAGTTTTTATCATTTAAAATTTCTAGTGTATGTTTAATGTTATGTGTAGAATTGTAAATATTAAATTATTATTTAATGTTAAATGTAAACAAATAACAGTAGATTAATAGAACAGTAGAAAAAAAAGGTTTTGTTTAGAAAAAAATTTAACATTAAAATTAAACATTCTAATATATGGGGGAAATAAAAAAACGAACTTTTTATTTTTAAATCAAGGTTCATTGCACTTTATGATTGAAAAATGCTTTTCTTCTTTGATATATGGAGAAATATAGAATATATATATATTTAAAAACACACACATTCAAATAAAAAATATCAGGATAAAAATAGGAATATACAAATTCAGAAATAAGTGTAAAGATTCATGTGCAAAAATAACACTATAATTGAGTTCTTCAGATTAATTTGACTTAAAATTTTAGCTGTGCTTTTGTTCAGTGGTTTTTGGTTGTTGTACATGAATATGGTTAAGCAGTTAAGACATACAGTAATGGTGTAGTTTGTCTTTTTACACCATTGAAATGTTTAAATGCAGTTTACAGGTGAAACTTTACTTTGTACTAGTTGTAAATTTTACTGCATCACTGATCGAAGCTAAAGGAAAGCTTGAAGTGTATAATTGTGAATTCACTGGAATTTTAACATAAAAATTAATCACATTTTTAATGTTTTATTTTTTTTAATTGATTACATGTCAGTTGAACTTCCCATGAATTCAGTACACGAATCTTCCAACTATTTTAAATGATAGAGATGTTGATATTGTAGTGAGAACTATGAAATGTTTGATGAACTACACAATGATGTAATGTTGACATTGAAAATATATAGAAATACACAATTTAGCTAATATTTTCATTAATTGTAAAGGGGTCATATGATGCTGCTAAAAAGAACATTATTTTGTG
>NW_015508347.1:2099-2352 GCF_001515645.1 Sinocyclocheilus grahami | reverse complement strand
AATAATAATAAATGAATTTATTAAATAAAAGAAATAAAAGGAAGAGTGATGGAGAAGTAGATATAAGTCAACCCTGCAGCTGAAAGAAAACAATTACCACAAAAGCTATACAAATTTATGAATGTTTTGATTTAAAAAAAAAATTTGATTACAGTTTAGTTGACCTTTTACATCGATCTTCCAATTATTATTATAGAAACCCTTGTTTTTGTAGTAAGAACTATTAAAACAACTTAAAACTACAAATTTATGT
>NW_015508347.1:0-506 GCF_001515645.1 Sinocyclocheilus grahami | reverse complement strand
TATATATATATATATATATATATATATATATATATAATACAAATTCTATTTAACATATTAGCTAGGCATTTACACCGTTGATGCCAATGAAATGAGCTTTAGGTGGCAGTTTACAGATGATCTGAAGACATCAGCATTCTCACTGACATCAGATCTCACTGTTATTCAAAGTGGTATAAACTGATTATTTGAGTCTGAATATAGGCTATGGCGAAAGAGTATAAAACTGCTGTATTCTCAAAATCTGTCTGGTTTTACTGCTGTATTCTCACAAGAATCACATTTTACATTACTTTCCGTTTTACATTAGTGCTGTTAATGCTGACAGCCCTAATATTTACACAATCATAAAATACACTTTAGATACTTGTTTTACTAAATTGTTCAAATGAATTTGTATACTTGAAGCATTATTAAATACTTTATTCTGAGTCCATGAAGAATTAATGATATAATTCCTTTACTGCTTATGAATGTAGTTATTGGACAATCAAACTATGTTTAAA
>NW_015508346.1:24020-24423 GCF_001515645.1 Sinocyclocheilus grahami | reverse complement strand
TACTCCCAATGCTTGTGAAATTAAATGCTCAAAAAGCACATTACATTTGCAATCTTTTCATGAAAATATGCAAGTATGAGTGGACACGTTTACACATGCAGTGATTGTAATGCACAATTTAGTTCTTAGAAAACACTGCTTGCAGGGCTGTTTACAAGAATCGAGTCTCCTTCTGAAAGTCAAGGTTGTGAGTAATCTGCTCTGCAGTTCAAGAGAGGGAGGGGTGCATCATTCATTGTGTATGCACAGCACTGATCTATATGACAATGCTTGATGTCCACAGAGAGCATATACCGCATTGGCATTAGCATTTCTCAGAGATCTTACATGTGCACACAAATAGGTGCATGCACAAGCTTTTGCTTGCAAACCCCTCCCCGGCATTCAAGCATACACACACACA
>NW_015508346.1:20749-21581 GCF_001515645.1 Sinocyclocheilus grahami | reverse complement strand
GTTGCCTGCGCCATCTAGAGTTTCATGACTGAACTATATATTTATTACATATATTAAACTCCCATACTAAATTATACTATTTACATAAACTACATGTGCCACCAAAGCTAAAATAATGCACATTTTCTGGAAACATTTTGAAACAATGTATTCATATTATTGTTGATAGATTTAAGGTGAAAATATTAATGGATCCTCAACTTGGACTGATTTAATTTTATTAAGTGAGTTGGAAAAGATACCGCTAAAATTAGAATGAGAAATGAAATATTATAATATAGTCAAAAATATTAAATATATACAAATGCAAGGATTTAACACCATGTGCTATGTATTATGTGTAGTTCAACTTGACTTTGCATATACTACATCTTTAATTATTCATTAATTTGAAGAAACACTAAATGTATGTAAAGGTGCATTCCTCAATAATACACACAAATACATACACAGATGTCTCCTAAACGGTTGAGGAAGTCTATTGGCATGAGCGATGATTCATAGTACTACTGGCAGTTTCCCTGTGACGTCAGTGTCAAGATTATGGGCTAAGAAAGATGTGTGTATGTGTGTGTTTATGGGAGAGAGAGAAGCCTGAATAAAACAGCCTATCACAAACACTGTGTAGTGCTTTCACTAATCTTAATAACCCTACTTCAACTGTCCAAAAAAGTGATTTAGCAATCATTGTTTACTCAAAGCTATAGAATTAGAATGTGGCCATGTCATTATGCAGCAACGCCCTAACTTCAATTTGTGTCTCATAAAAGAATGAACGGCTCTCACTTTTTCTTTTCATACCTGCATAATAAACATGCATGGCATACTCAGT
>NW_015508346.1:18960-20676 GCF_001515645.1 Sinocyclocheilus grahami | reverse complement strand
ATATCACAAGCCTTTGTTAGCATGTGGCATTACACAAACCTTCATATTTCACACTGGTGTATTATAATGGGTTAGAAAGGATTTCAGTGTTTGTGATGGAAATTACCACAACTTTTTGTGGTTTTTAGGAAATACCACCAAAGCAACCTCCATTGCCAACCATAGTCATACTGAAATATGACTCCCACTGATTTACACTCCTCTTACTTCACATTAGTTATTGATGTCAGAACACTATATATCATTGTCTTTCTCTATTATCTTCATGCTCACGTAATCGCAAATGATTTGTTTCAAGTTGAGTCTTTCCTGTGCTCTCATAAAGACAATCCAGATGCCAGCAACTGCTAGCCTGCTTGGCTAAGGCTAACCATGTTTAAACATTGTTGGTCTCTTGTTAATCTCATCCTCAGTACCACCCACAGTCCGTTCACTGACCGTCACATGCACATTGCCCACAAAAATGGCAAGAGCTTGCTGAAAATGGCAGTTCAGATGTGATTGACTGGTACTTTGAAGCAAAATTCACTCTAACCGGTCGCTTTTCGTGTCGTTTAGCCAGATCTTTCCATTTTTTTAAATTTTTTTTTTGGTCCAGATACCTGGAAACTGGACCAGACTTAATGGCAATAGTCAAAATTGTGTCTATGTGCAGCTAGTTGCTAGTTATAGCGCTGTGGTGATCCACAACTATTGTGGGGATGATGGAGAGAGAAAAGAGGGGAGGAAAGAGAGAATAGAGAAGCTTTTCTTCTTTGACTGATTACTGAATTAGTTTTCCCCACTATCTGTTGATTTTGGCAGCTACATCCCCACCTCGTGAGTTTGTACGTCAAAGAATCATTTTCAAAGAAGACTTTTACAACAGTACTGACTATTTGGAGCTTATGTCCTCGGAACTGAACGCACAACGTTAATGTAATGCACACAAACAAACACAGACAAAGGAAGTGCATGTCTGGAGGATAGAACATTATGTTGTTCAATGCCTATTTGGCTAATGGGTCAGAGTTCAAAGTTCATAAAGCAAAGCAGTGCTGGCATCCAGGGTATGTCAGGCAAACAAACGGTCATTTCCTGTAACTCAATCATCTCTGCTGTGCTAATCAATGACCCATCAGCTAAATGAGAGGCGGCTCCAGATATTTATGGATCACCCTTTCAATGAATCAATGATGTATATATTTCAAGCTATGCTGACACTACATTTGAAGCTTCCTTTCTATACATTTCCTAATATCGCCAAGTGTAGTTTTTATGATCTGGAAAACGTAGCAAATGTGTTCAGCTGTGTTGCTGTACATATTTCTGGTACAACAGTAAGTATGGCATTCTATAGATGATTATCATCAAAAAGCATGTTTGTGGTGGGTCAGTAAATCACAGAGAGGACTGGCTGAATGGGGCTGATGGTCAGTGTTGGGGAATAATCAATTAAAAGACACTGCTCATGTGAACTACTGCATGACAGTAGTTCAGCTGTTTTCAAGGTAGTGCAGCTTTTGTGTATCGTGACACATTTGACATGGCTTTACAGATGAGATAACTGAATAAGCCCTCTTCCATTGGGAAACCTGATTCATTTTAGTGAATCAGTTTGTTTGAATGATTCATCTGAATGAATCAGTTCTCTGATGCATTTGCCTATGAAGAGTATTACACTGTGCTTTCAAATTCAAATTCAAATACAAATTCAAATTTATTTTGTTGCTTTTT
>NW_015508346.1:9917-11359 GCF_001515645.1 Sinocyclocheilus grahami | reverse complement strand
AGAGTTCATCCAAATAGGCAGTAGCGAGGGTGTTGAACATTACGTATAGAGCAGTTGTCGGTTGAGGATTTCAGGTAGGAAAATGCAGAAGGAAGCTGCCTATGCACTGTAAGAAAAATAAAATCCATAGATAATGTCCTGGCAGAAAATGACCAGTACCTTTACTGTTTTTAGGCATTTCCTTTGGACATTTTTTTTCTTAGAGTATACAGTAGACAGCAAGTTAGAACGTTCGGTTTTGGATGTATCAATTGGGATCTGCCAGTCACAAAGATTGTCACATAGTGAAAATGTGTCACACAGTAGTGAAATATTACCTGACCTCTGATGAGTTTTGTGCATATATGCAAAAACATGCCATGGATCGGTAAAATGCATGAAAACAGATCAGAAATATCTGCATCAGAAAAGTAACTTTCTTGGTGTTATAAATTGCGGCATTGGAATAAAAGAAGGTTGTCTGCTTGTTCTTTGTATGTGCTTTATGATTAATCTGTTTGTGTCGTATGCTCAGTGGGTTTCTGGGGCTGCAGAATCTGAAATGTCTGAGTCCTGTCAGTTTTCATTTATGCAGACACGAGAGACACATCCCTTCAGAGATGAATCATGTCTGTTTGTTTGAGGGTTGGACTAGGGTTGGATCTATATTAGCATGCAGTCTTCTTGACTCACCGCCTGCTCTGCATGTGCTACATTGTGCCTACAAACACTTGTTCCTTGATTTTAAACCATGAGTTTCGTTAAGACTGGCTTCTAACAGTTCAATTAAAGAACAAAGACTTCCCTTTCCAGAATATTTGACCTGCATTTTGAGATTAAATGTGACTTCCATGAAACCTGTACATTACGATCATGTGTTGCAGTCATTAACGGAAAAGTAACCCACACAGCCCAGAGCTAATGACGCCCAGCTGCTTCCTCACATTCTTTCTTTGCATGTTAAGTGTGAACTGTTATCTTTTTTCTTCTTTCCCATCACTTTAACAGTGACTGTATTTCCCTACACGCACCTGCACTAAATGCAGTTGCTTTTGTTTCTACTTAGTGATTGTGTATTTGTTTGGTTGAAGCAATATGGATGTATAACACCTTATTCTGGGCTTTGTGTTTTCTTTAACTTGACATTTGAAGCCTGTGGTTTGGTTAGATCAGTGGGAGCATTTCCCTTTAACATGCTCAGGTCAAATTTTAACCAAAAATAAAAGAATGTATGTGTATGCATGTATGTATTAAAATATTTATTACATTTAAATCAGCAGAAGAATGCAGTCCAAACAATATATTTAATTGTCAAAAAATATAAAGGGATTCTGCCACCATTTACTCAACCTAATGTCGTTCCAAACCTGCATAACTTTAATTATTCTGTGAAACATAAAATATAATATTTTGTGAAATGTCTTATTTGTGTGTGTGTGTGTGTGTGTGTGTGTGTGTGTGTG
>NW_015508346.1:2041-2682 GCF_001515645.1 Sinocyclocheilus grahami | reverse complement strand
CAGAGCTGTTACATGAGTGCTAAAAGGGCATGTTATGTATTTGGGTTTTTTTTCCTCACAGACAGTGACATCCAGAGAGTGTGAGATGTACTGACACATAACGAGAGAAAAAAGGCTGATGGGGCACACTGGAGATTCATCTAACCTGATACCCTTCTCCCCTCCAGCTCTTTATTTCGCTCTAGTTGTTTGGACTGGAAGGTCAACCTGCCCAGGTAACCCAATCCCGCTCGTCCTGCGTCACGCCGCTCTCAGTCTGGCCCAGTGACGTCTGGCGCACACCACTGGTTGCCTGGCGTCGCCGGCTCGTTTTCACCATGTGAATGGAGATTGCTTATGGCGACAGATGACGGCAGGTGACCAGCAGCCAACAGCTCTGGGTCATAAGCCAGAGGGTAAACGCTCAATTATTGAGAGAGACTGAGAGAATGATGTCGGTAAGAGAAAGGGTGACAGATAAAAGCAGAGAGGCAGATATGAGGACAGACAGAGGCAGTGAATGATGGCAGGGTGTGAGAAAGGAAGGATGAGACAGACAACATTGTGCTGAAGTTCACCCTCACTTTACCAGCCCACCTGCTCTGTCATATCATCCATTTTACCACACACACACACACACACACACACACACAGAGAGAGAG
>NW_015508346.1:0-2031 GCF_001515645.1 Sinocyclocheilus grahami | reverse complement strand
AGAGAGAGAGAGAGAGAGAGAGTGAGAGTCAGATATTACAACTGTAAGAAGAAATAGAGTTCAGAGTCAATTATTACAGATTAGTGGTCATTACACAAAAATACTAGGGCTGGGCAATACCACTTATTTTCTTTTCAGTCTATAAAGGCCTGTATCTCAGAGCACTTAAGCAGACATAGTGATGGGAAAAATATGAGATGAGAGGAAAAATTATATTTCAGTGCTTTTGTGTTCAAGCGCAAATGTATTGTGTTCCCTCGAGAAACTATGCATTTGCTCACAAAAGCATTATAGATTATAGATTATAGCACAAAATATAGATTCCTCCCACCTCGTATTGTTTCCATCACAAAGGTTCTCTCGGGTGAGTGCAAATATTTTGTGGGAAAGCACAAAAGTTTTGGAAACTAATGCAAAGTTTAACAATGGAATGAAAAGTTTAGCGAGCAAACACAAAGTTTCTCAATCGTTCCAAAGTTGCAAAGTTTTGTGAGAAATCGCAAACATTTTGAAAATGAATGCAAAGTTTCATGAGGGAACAGAAAAGTTTTGCTAGAAAAAGCTAAATTTCTCTGGGGAACACTAAAGTTTTTGCGAAACAAAAATTTTGTGACAGAATAAAAAGTTTTGAAATATAATGTCATCGCATTGTTTCCCCATACTAATACTAATACCTCTATTAAATGGTTTTAACATTGCATTTGAATACCATTTTTAATGTTTAATAGGACAAAATTGCATGATCAATTGATTGACCAATCAGAATTAAATAAAACTGTGAATGTTGTCCAGGGAGCTGTGATGAGTAAGTAGATCAACTATTGTAAGGCCTTTCTGTTGGTCCTAAAAATGTCCTCTTGGACCTCGTGAATTGTGGTGACAATCCAGATTAAGACTCATTAAATATCTCAACAAATACCTCAACATTAATATCTTAGTGACAGCGTTTTTTCTCCACTGACTTTAGATCATTTCCAAGCTCAGTGTGAAGAGAGGGAACGAGGGGGAGAAAGTCTCTCATAGGATTCATCTCCTGGCTATTTCTTGGAATTGTGGGAAGAAGGAGTGCAGAAAAGAGAGTTATACAACTCTGGATGAGAATAAATATTTTGTTAATATATCACTTGTATTTTATGCAGACTTCTCCCCCTCATTGGGAGTAAAGTACTGTCTTAACTACAAGTGTCTTTTGAACTTGTGAATGTTGAGCTAATCCTGTCTGCTGCATGGCTGGATTTAATGCTGCTTTACTTCTAGTAAATTTATGCACTCTTTCTTTCACATAGCATAAATTGCACGAGAACTGAAACGCTTCACAATATCCTGTTTGAGGTTTAGCAGTACTTCTGACTTCGGTAGTTCCCAGGGTGGCTGTGCTACTTTGTGTTCAATGTGTTTGCGTTTGTATGTCTTGTAAACCTCTTAATAAATTACTGCTCCTAAATCTGGAACATGTCAGAAAGTCCAGTGTCGTTATGTTAACTGTGTCAGATGCCGTTTCCACTGTGTTTCGCTTGTTCCCTTCACTGGTCCTCAACTCTCTGTGACGCAAGTGCTACCATGCTTTCCATTTCCTCCTTCCTGTGACGCTCCTCCTACTTCCTGTGAATGAGACCGTTAGGAGTGATCGACACTTCCTGACATCGGTCTCAACAGACCATTTTCTATGAGGTGACATTTCCCAGCATGCCATCTTTCCAGAGTACCCTTAAGCATACGGGAATAAATTAGGCACTGTCTCTGTGCCTTTACGTTCAGTTAGCAGTGTTTAGTAAGCAACTTTTAAAATAGTGGTAGATTTAGTTGTTTAATTTGTTTGCTAAATCTGGTCCTACCTGTTAATTATGTCAAGCACAGAGTAATGGTGCCATGGGATGTTAGTGAATAATATTAAACATGGGTTTCGAGGTCTGTAATACCTGAAGTGATTTATCTGTTTGCATTAGCATTCCCTGAAGAGTATCAATGTGTATCAATGCGGCTGTGGCACCCTGTTGAAAAAACCAGCATATGCTGGTTAGGTATGTTTTG
>NW_015508345.1:23146-24444 GCF_001515645.1 Sinocyclocheilus grahami | reverse complement strand
TAGTCTGCAATAAACATGAACATAATCATGAGAAACAGTGATACCTTTATTGGTTGGATCAATACTGGTTTACATATCAGCTTCCTTGGAAAATGCCCTCACAGATGATTAACCTCCTTGAGAAAAACCGAACAAGAAAAACAGTAAATGGCATTTCTGTTTGCTTAAAAGCATTGGTCGCACCCATTTTTTCCTGTTTACAGGAAATAGAACTGTCACAGAGACAGAAGTGATATCTCAGGACACATTTCAGCGTTATCTGTCTGGTACTGTGGACATTTTATGCCATCGCTTACTTTCATTCCATCCTACAGCACCTAGCTTTGTTTTGAACAAGGTTTTAGATGGTTTTTGAATAGTCACTGATTCTCTCACAGCTGTGGTTAAGTGTACGTGAGATGTATTGCTTCCCGCAGTCTATTGTACTGGTGTTTAGCTGAACGGGTTTCGGACAAACTGAGAGGATATCCGTGAGAGACAACCTCGATGGAGAATTGCACCCTCAGTGCTGAGAGGAGGGGATTTAAGCGGGGCTTTGTAACCCGCTGATCACCGGTTTTCCCAGCACCTGCTGTTTCCTTTGTGAGAGGTAGAGAGTGAGCGAGAGAGATGCTTAATAGATTGCAAAGCTGAAAACATCCTCTCTCCGGTTGTGATGCTGAGGATTATCAACATGTACAGTGAACACACACAACATCTCTCTCTCTCTCTGTCTTATCTAAATCTTCTTTAAATCCCAAATTGCTTGTCAAAGGGATACAATTACAAAGCAAAACACAGGGACTGACAAGCCAGATTGCATGCTGTTTCCACCTGGATTCAGCAATTAAAGCTCTGATGACAGAAGAGGATGTGTTCTAATGTGGCCTATCAGCACTTTCACACATAGATTAGTCTCTTCTGTCTTCGTGCCACTTGTGATCTGACTGCCATTCCATTACAGGCATTTGATGCTCATGATCTGAAGCTCTGGATGCACATCAATACGGCAGACATATCTTACAGACAGTCTGGCAGACTGCAAACGTGTGGCAGAGGAATCAGCATCTCTAGAGGTGCGCATGAGGTGCCA
Organism: Sinocyclocheilus grahami; assembly: GCF_001515645.1. Lineage (NCBI taxonomy): Eukaryota > Metazoa > Chordata > Actinopteri > Cypriniformes > Cyprinidae > Sinocyclocheilus > Sinocyclocheilus grahami. The sequence goes on along the minus strand of NW_015508345.1, from coordinate 23,372 downwards.
TATGCCCCGCGACACATGCTACTGCACACACATGGATAGACACATAACGCACGCATGCACGCTCTCATTTAAATGGGCTGAAGGTGAAACGGCAGTCAAACTTTACTCAGAGCTACACTGCAAATGTGGGCATTATTGCTTCTTTCTTCCTGATAATCCTTTTTAAAGGGACACTTCACGTAAAAAATAAATAAATAAATCAGTAGTCACCCTTTAGGTTGTTCCA
>NW_015508345.1:17907-23136 GCF_001515645.1 Sinocyclocheilus grahami | reverse complement strand
TGGGACAGGAAAGCAGAAGTCTTTGATAATTTTTGACCTTACAGAGAGATGCACACACACACACACACCCACAAAGAGATTCTCTCACCCACCTAAGCACTCAGTAGTGTGAGAGCTAAGGATGTTATTATGCTTTCTATAGCCAGGCCTGGTTGTTGCCAGCAATATTGTAGTGTAGATATGGAGCCAGATGCATGTTTACACTCTAAAAAATGCTGGGTTAAAAAGGGACAAACCCAGCTATTGGGTTGTTTTAACCCAACCGCTGGGTCAAAACAACCCAATAGCTGGGTTTGTCCCTTTTTAACCAAGCATTTTTTAGAGTGTATTGGACTAAATATCAGCTCGCAGGCTAGTTTAGAGTTCAGTTATCCACCTTTTTAAAGTAAGTTTGGACATGACCATTTTAACTTGAATGTGCAAGACTTCCTGTGTCATTCGCTTCCAGTTATTTTAGCTGTAAAAAAATCGAAGTTCCTATTTTATATAAGTAATGGCCAGTTACTTTGTTTCCCATGTATTGACTGACAGCTCTCTTGTCCTCATGTTGAGAGGAATCAGGAGTGAGTGCAGAGGTGTTGTGTCGACATGATGCAACTCTAGCTTTCCATAAAAAGTACACAACGTTGTTTTTCCAGTTATTTATTCATAGCAGCTAATAAATCAGAAGTTGCACACTTTCCGAGGAAATAGTGGATAGTGTTTAACAAACCATTCTCACTCCCAAGGCATCCAAAACAAGCATGGTCAAGCATCTTTAGCGTCACTTTTAATGCACTATATCAACAAACTAGGACTACATTGCTTTCAATGATAAACCTTTGGTGTCAATACACAGACGTGAATTGCATGGGAATTTTATCAGCTTCAAATTATATATTTGGGTGTAACTTGGTCATTATGACATATATTGGGGTATGATTTCAGGAGCAACAAAAAATGTATTTACATTATACTATTTAGTCATTTTTGATCATCTAACCTGACCCCTACCTAACCATATATAAATAATATATATAATATAAAACACATGCACACATGCATACAGTTACAATCACAATTTCTTAAACAAAAAATATGAATATTTCAAGTCTTCTAAGGATAAATGATTGATTTACGTTAGGAACAGACCCCAAAGCACTCAGTGTTTCCATTCGCCATATCACTCCAAATCCTGAAGAATCATTACATCAGCTTTGGTTGTGAAATGCCATTGGTTATTGCGTGTCAGATTTATCTTTGGAATGAGATGTGACTGCATTCACAGAGTGGGATCATTTTCAGCGATGAAGACCTTAAGTTTCACTCTCTTTCTAACGATATTGTATGGCTTCAGAAGACTTGGAATTCAATGCATTTGTAATACTTGTATACTGTTTTTGGCCAGTTTTTACGATACATTACTGTCACTATACATGTATCTACCTGTTTCATGTGTTGCATTGCGTATACTGTACCTGTCAATTTTTTGGAAACATTGCAATTTTATTTTATTTATTTTATTTTATTTAATTTTTTAATGAAGTCTCTTCTGCTCACCAAGGCTGCATGTGCTCAAAAATACAGTAAAAATACTAATATTGTGAAACAGTATCACAATTTAAAATAATTGTTTTGTATTGTAATATATTACTAATGCTATTAGTGGACCTCAGGGGTAGGGGGAGTGATAAAAAATGTACAGTGCGACCACTTTAATAAGTGCTGTACAAGTGTATTGTTGTAGCTCATCTATTCTGTGTACTCACAGCGCTCAGGGGGAGTCCGGCAGCTCCGGTGGAATCATCTCACAGCTCAGGGGAATTTCCTCAGAAAATTTCCTCCTAAACAACCAATTTGCGTAACACTAGAAAGGCAAACACAATTTATGTGCAACCCTTTATTTGCATTTGCAACCTCAATTCACCCCCCCCCCCCCCCCCCCCCCCCCCTTTTTTTTATTAAGACCAGGATTCTCACTTATTGGAGAAACATCATTAATTCACAAGTTTTCCTAGCAGAGAGCAGTACATTATAAAGCCTGTATTTCCCAGACAAAGACATGCATTTCTCCTGCATTAGTATGCTGCTGAGTATGGAGACGCTATTTGTTCTCTCCGTTATTTCTGATAGTTGCAAAGGAAACACATTTGCGTCCATTAAAATGTACATGGTGTCGGTAATGACCCCCTTTGCTGTCTGTCTGCCATATAAGTTTAGTTACCATGCGCAGGAAATTATGCAACCATGTGATCCCCTGTCAATTGTGCTTATGAATGATTATTTTATATCATTAAAACATTTACAGTGTTCTAGAAAAGGCAGCCAAAGCCAAGCGTTTAACATAAAAATATGTCCGTTAGGGACATATTGCTTTACTAAACTTCCCAAAAATACAATTAAGCCGGCATATTTGATTCTGGCTGGTGATCCCACAGTTCTGTCTCAGAAATTAAATTATAAGATGGGATGTTAATTAGTAATAAACAATAAAAGTCACTTGAAAGAATGGAGAAAATTAAATCTCACCAGCTCCGCAGGCCTCAGGGTGAGACGTATCAACAGTCCCAACAAATCTTGGCTGTCAAATTACAGATTTCTGCAGCATGAGCTCAGGAGAAGAAGCCTGACGCCTCTGCTTGCTGCTTTTATGCGGTCCTGAGTCAGGCCCGCTGGTTCTGAGCGAACGTGCATCATTCCAGATCCAGTCATGCCGTCTGAAAGAGGAGCGGAGGATAGTTAGTGTGAGCTTGGCAATTGTTTATTCCACAAGCCGGGTGATGCGGATAACTAGTCCAACCCTGTCAATCAGATGTCATAAAAATCAAATTAATGAGAAATAAATTATAGCATGCAGGCTTATATATCACTATCTCACATTAAGTTTACACTATTCAGTTAAAGGAACAGTTCACCCGAAAACGAAACTTTTGCCATTATTTACTCATGCACTCTCAACTTTTTCCACATATAAAGGCAAGCAGTAAGTCTTGACTACAGTAGTCATTTCTCCCACCTCATGTCTTTCAACACCCAAACATGATTTGAGTTATTTTGTGGGACACAAATGCTGGTGTTTTGCAGCATATTCAAACTGTTCTTTTCCATACAGTGAATGTGAGTGGTAACCACGGTGGTCAAGAAAAAAATGCATAAACAGATAATACTTATAGATAATAATAATAATAATAATAATAATAATAAATACGCTTCCAAATAAATAAATACGTCCGTTCGTTTATTTATGTATGTATGTATGTATGTATTTATTTATTAAGCACCAAAGCTCTTCAATATTGATAATAACAAGAACCATTATTATCACATAATAACAACTGACAATTAATAACAGTAAGAAGAACCGTTATAAATAACTAGAAGTCTACTAGTAATATTAATCATTTATTCTACTTTTATGTTATCACAAAAGCTGAAAGAGAAATATAATATGGGTTTAGATAGATTTCAGGGTGAGTACTGTAACTGATGACAGAATTTCATTTTGAGACACTGGTATTACATTTTAAGACTTAAGAGGGCAAGATCACCACAAAAAAAAAAACATCATTGGTGGTGAGGATGATGCCCAACAACTCTAACTTCATGGTTGTGGAACAGTTCGACAGAAGCTCTTTCCATCTCAGTTTTTAGAGATGTAGAGAGTGAAAGAGAGAGAAAAAGAAACCAGGCAGGGCAGGTACTGAACTGTATAACGTCCATACAGTACCTTTCCTGCCTCAAACACCACTCCTAGTCATCAGTCATTGCCGCTGAACACCTCTCGGACAGATAGCAGCGCAGTGACATTCTGCGCACTGACACACTCATTTATAATGAAAAGTATGGCTGGAAACTCTCGGAGTATATTCAAATTTCATTTCATATGCACTTCTCCATTCTGCATGTGGGGGCTGGAAAATAGTGCTGTAGAGTGTCCAGAAACAGTAATGTCTGAATTTTGATTTATGACATTTTTGGCATTGCCAAGTTGTTTATTGCCCACCTCCCAGCCTCGTGTGTCTTTAATATCTTTTGATGGGACTTCATGAGGAAAGATAAGGCAGGCAGCAATCCATACCGCATCGGCCAAGAACAGCTCGGCAGTATTGAGACGCTACGAAAATAGAAGCGATCCACTTTTCACCTGGAGGGAATTATCTCGCATCGCCATAATTGGCAGGAGAAAAACAAAAACTAAAATCGATATTTAGATATCAAAGCTTGCCGGATTCATCAACATCTTTTTGCATAACCTCCCGCTCAACCGATGGCTGCCCTGCTCGGGCGTAATGGGGTCTGGGTTAAGACAACGAGGAGGAGGAAGCACATAGCTTTTTCTCTTCTTCTCATCTTGCTTCATGATGAATTTGTTTGGCTCGTTACATAAAAGACTCACAATGATTTGTAAGAAAGCCTTTGAGAGCTAAATATACATATGGAAAAATGAAAAGTGCAAATATGCAAGACAATATCACCTCAATAATATCTGTTAGGTTATAAATAGTCAAATCATATTTCAGATTCTCATTAAGTTGAGTTGATGTTATGAGCCCAGGAGTATTGCTTAAATATTTAATGCCTTTCTAAATTATTGATGATGTTTGTAATGATCCTATATACAAATTGGTACCAGTATGTAAATATGTGTAAGAGTGAATGCACTTGGAAATAATATGCATGTGCTTCTCTGTCTGACCTGTGCTATTAATAATACATAGGTAGCATAGCTTAATTTAATTGTTTTGTGCAAATGTGCTATTTGCAACATGTCCTAACCGGACATTATGTCATCCAACATGTGTTATGATATAGCCACATATAACACAACAGAAATAGCATAAAATTTGCTTGCAGTGAGATTTCTCATGATTCGTGACCTCTGGAATTAACCCATCGAAGCAGAACTCCTTCCGCAGAGGCATATGCAAAGTAACCATAATTAAAAATCATTTTAAAGTAATTGCACATAAATGCATCTAGTCAAGTTTACCCTCTTTTTTATGCAAAAACACAAACAGTGCTCATTAGTGGACTAATAATTATTCTCCCATCTTTGACCAGTTTCATCAGAGACTACTGGAACCTATTTTACACTAATTAACTCTAAATACATGAAGCCTTTAAAATGTTGAAGTGATTAGCTGAGAGTGCAGCACAGCTTTTGAGTGGAGTGATCCTTAGAGCACAGCCAGGACCACTGAAGAACAGCTGTGGTATATATATATATATATATATATATATATATATATA
>NW_015508345.1:15950-17860 GCF_001515645.1 Sinocyclocheilus grahami | reverse complement strand
ATATATATATATATATATACACACATATATATATGACACGCCGTATATCGAACGTTTTCACAATAATTTGTTTTTTTTTAAACTTCTAATGAGGCATCAATTTTCAGCTTCTGCACTAAAGAAAAAACGTTCTTCTTTTAAACGGTCATAAACAGCCGCCTTTATAGTCTGTAGCTCCTCCCCTAGGAATAAACCATGGATAGAAACTAATTAAAGGAGGCAAAGCAATTACGCTGCGAATAAACAGAAGCAATGGCATGCATTATTTATGGAGACATTCACTGGCAAAACGTATTGATAAAATAAGGCTTCTAAACAACAAAAACAAGAAAAATCACACTCCTGCTGTTCCTGCTGCCACCCAACCTGGTGCCGTGAATATATGTTGCATTGTTTTCTGCTATTGGCTAAAGGAAATGAAAACCTGGCAGAGCATTTGTCAGCTTGATGAAGTTAGTATGTTCGGAACATTAATGAGACGAGTGTAAAAATACCGTGCCATTATGATGTCAAAATACATCCTGTGTGAATCAGTATAAGTAAAATTGTTCTGTGCATTTAAGGTAACACATGCAAAGGTGTTGGCAAGCATATTCAAGCGTGCATTGGTGAATCCTACATCACTCACTTATACAGACTTTAGGATGCTCCTAAATCTATGCTTTTAGTTTAGTTTCACCTGAACAAATAGATATCAACATACTTCCCCAGGTGATTAATCACAGTACACTAAGACAATTCTTAACAATATTTATGAAATGTTGTTTAAATATTCAGATGAGACATTGTCTAATTAAATATGCATGCAATCGCTTACAATCCAGAACAGAAATCTGAACATTGGATAAAGCCAGGTTAAAATTGTTGTCTTGTTTGTTGATGTAGCAAGCTTTTGAAGAGGACATTTTTAATTCAAATATGTATCACTCCATAAAATACTGTGAAAAAAAATATATATATGGGGGGGGGGGTTATATAAGGCAAATTGAAGATGTGCAGACATGCAGCAACAACAACACTAACAATAAAATGTATATCATATAATGATAAAATTGAATAAAACTGGAATGTTTGGTGTATCCAATGTTACTGAAATGGAGATTCATGGCTTATTTTAAGAAAACGTTATTCTGTTGTCCAGATTAATATTTCACTTCACCAATAAATTAATGCAAACTTTTCATAGCCAATAATATATCATTTTTAATTACCCATGGGGCTTCATAACGCTAATAGATCTCTTTTTGGATTGAAAGAGGTGGAGGAAAAAGAAGAGGAAGAATAAAGAAAAGACCCAGGAGGTAAAATGTGAAGAAAAGAGAGTGGAGGAGAGACATCAGGCCCCTGGTTGTGCACCCTGTCCTCACCCATGAAGCCTCATCTCTCTTGGGCTCTGAGAAGAGCTTTTCTGCAGTGTCTGCTCTTTCCTCTGTTCTCCCCTTCAGTGCACCCTTATTTCTATTCTTTCATAACACATTCCTGGAACCAGTGCCCACCCACTAATTACATAATTAACTTTTTTTTCTGCTCTAATTTAAAGCAACTTTGCAAGTTTTATAATTTCTTGGCTGTAGTTTGGATGGGTGTGCAGTCTTCTAAGAAGTTACTTTCTGCACTGGACCTTGGCTCATCAATGCAAGAGAAAGATGAAGCGTCGCGTCATTGGTGAATCATATTAGCTACAGCATCCGAATAAGAGCCATTAAAGGAATCATATCTGGGGGACATGCTTAAAGCAGTCATATGAAAAGACATGAGGGTGAGTAAATGATGACAGGATCTTCATATTTAGCTGAACAATTACTTTAAGGTCTCAAGGACACTACTGAGTAAATCTGTTTCTCAATATAAGCGTCCATGGATGAACACTTGAAAGCAGTTACTAAACTCTGTTGACATTCAATTTAGCA
>NW_015508345.1:14295-15113 GCF_001515645.1 Sinocyclocheilus grahami | reverse complement strand
TATCAGCTGTTTGGCTCTCATTCTGACGGCACCCATTCACTGCAGTCACTGGGTAACACATTTACCAGATGTGTTACCCATTCATTGCAGAGCATCCATTGCTGAGGAAGTGATTTGATGCTACATTTTGCACCTACATCTTGGCCTAAGTAAATTTTTTTTTATTTAATTTGTTGGCTGAATATTTATTTATTTTATTTATTTTTGGAATATGCAAAGAAATTTTTTTTAAATACAATTTATTTGTCAGTAAGAAATATGTTATACTTATTTTATTATATTTTCTAATTTATCCACTAGGCAGTGGGGCAAGAAAGCAATTTTGGATGCAGTGTGTGACTCTTTAAATATTTCAGTATCTTTTATTGACCATGACAAGTGCACAGTTCTTTCGACATTCTCGACTCTTTCAGCTCTCCCAGCTACTTAATAACTAAATTCACAAACTGAATTCAAAATTACTCCATCTTTTCCCTCAAATTATGACTCTAAGCATGCATGTGCGTGTCTCTGAGTGTATATCTGAGTGTTTGTTCATTCTGAATGGACTCTCACGATGTACACGTACCATGTGTCTCCTATTCGCAAGGCAAATACCAACAGTTTAGCTGGAGGGTGTTTTGGTGGTCTGCTTCCCTGACGATCACCACGTCGGAGCGATTTACCAGCGCTTTGATCCAAGGCTTGACACTGATGGGCAACAAATTAAGCAAATTATCTGCGCCACCCACTAGCCTGGGGCGGGAGCCTATTGCTGGCGCCGGTGGACAAGCATCACATTGCCAGTGCGGCCCATGCTGGAAGTTAATTAAAAAAAA
>NW_015508345.1:13692-14285 GCF_001515645.1 Sinocyclocheilus grahami | reverse complement strand
AAAAAAAATAAATAAATAGAGCTCAAGATAAAGCATGGCGACCCAAAATCTCTAAGTGGGTTGCACATCAGCACCACCCACGCTTTTCAATAAGACAGTCCTCTGAAGATGACGCAGTGATGGCCTAGGCGCTTGGTAAACATATCTGATGATGTGAAGTATCTGTCCAAACTTATTTCCAGATCAGTGAAATGTGATAGAAGGCTGCAGTAGCATGTCGTTCCCTTGTTAGAAGCAAACACGGCATCATTTTAATAAGCGTTAAATAAGCGTTATTTTCTCCACATGATGCCTATTTTGGATGCAAAGCAACTGCCTTGTTTTGTAAATACCAACAGCCTTAAAAAAAGGAACGGAGAAGAAAATCCATAGCATTGCATTTGACTCCTGCATGCTGCTAAACAGGGACCAGTGTCACTGTTAACACTATAAAACGCACTGAAACAAATTTCTAAAGGTTCTAAATTATCAACATGATCAAAACGAATCATTTTTTTTATGCACAATCATTTACATGCCTTATGTCGCCTGATTGGTGGTTTATACTTTTTAGGAAATTAAATGCCTTTTAGGGGCCTTTTTTACATGACACC
>NW_015508345.1:6598-8004 GCF_001515645.1 Sinocyclocheilus grahami | reverse complement strand
ATGCTTTTCAAAACAGCACAGCCAGGTTTGAGGGCTTGAGGATATGGATGACGAAGAAGATTAGATCTTTGAAGTTCAAACTAAAAAGCTTGTTTTATCTGTCTCTCTCAAGTGTTACATCATTTTTCTTGTTTCTGTATATTCAACCCCATTCCATCCACCCACTTACAGAAGAAACTCAAAGGTCACAGAAGTATTAAGTACAGTTAGTTCTGCTGTGGCCCCGGTTCATTGATAACCTTCTCTGTATACTGTACATTGCACGCGTTTGTGTTAATGTTTATGTATGGCTCAGTCCAGTGAGAGTTACAATGCTGCTCAAGTAATATCACATATTATACAGGTCATATAGCCGATGCAGAACAGCCCGTATACAGGGACAATATGAATAAATCAGCTGCTTCAGTGAACTTTTTTTTATCTTAGTGTAAAGAACATTTTTATAATCTTAAGAGATACATTATTCCACTATATAAAAAAGTGCAATGTAAAGCTTGGATATTAAAGGTATGCAAATGTTTTAATGAATGATCAAAACTTCCTCTTTAAAGGGATAGTTCACCCAAAAATACAAATTCTATCAAAAAAGTTATATCTGCTGCACACAAAAGATGATATTTTGAAGAATGTTGATAACCAAGTAGTTGCTGGCAGCCATTGACTTCCATAGTATTTTTCCCCTACGCTACCAGCCACTTGGATATTCGTCAAAATATTGTCTTTTATATTCCACACAATAATAAATTGGAAAACAAATTATGACAGAATTAAAATTTTGGGGTGAACTATCCCTTTAACCACCATATCTGCTTTAAAACATTTACTTCACCATCAACCACATTAACTTAAAGGAACGGTTCACCAAATAATAATAATAAAATAAAATGTGGGTTATTTTTCATTGTTAATTTGTAAAACCAAATTTTAATGCTGCTCAAAATGGCTTCATTGAACACTTCAGATTTCCAGATTCTTGTCACATCCCTTATGAGCCTGAAATATCAATGACTAATCAAATAATGCATAATAATGTATGACTGTTGACACACACACAGTGGGTTTTAATTGGTCCGCCCAGACTAATATGATGTAGCTCTTGAAGGGAGATGGACTCAGAGTTGACGTTTGAACATGGAAATGTGACATTACACTGTGAAGAAGGTGACATTTAGAGAGGCCTTACCCTGACTATAAAATCACTTCATTATAGGAGACATAAAGAACAGAGCAGTGATGGACAGGATACAGATAAAAAAAAAACATATCTATCCATCCATCCATCCATCCATCTAGGATTGCTGGGTTGAAACTGATTACATGTAATATGGATTACATAATCAGATTCCAAAAATTGAGTACACTTAACTGGATTATTATATTACATTTTAAAATGTTCATAATCAGAT
>NW_015508345.1:5026-5884 GCF_001515645.1 Sinocyclocheilus grahami | reverse complement strand
ATGAAATTGTTTTGGAAATAGGCTCTTGTTCAGTGATCATTGTATTACCCTTATCCAAGCCAGCGTCTGATTGCAAGCCAAAGCGCTGCAAAGCATCAGCTTTACTGTACATTGCATCTCAATGTGACATCCAGTCATCTTTCAATACCAGCATCTACTGAGCATCAAAGTGCATCACAAAATTAATAATTTAACTATGTATGTGGAATGATTTATTATTTGGAGGAATGTGTGCTTTAGGATAGATAAATATGCTTTTCTCCACAAGGTGGCACATATACAGCTCAGCTCAGGGTCAGCAACCCACAAACCATCTTCACCCTCCCAGATCATCAGATCTAGAACTTGGAGAGCTTTCTTTCTCTTTCTTTCTTTCTTTCTCCACAAAATGATAAGAGCACACATTATTTTAGCATTTTATTTGATTATTTCACAGACTGTGTTTTAACTAAAACGGTGCAAGCCATGCTCATTTTCTTTTGTCATCGTTTATGAAAGGCATACACTGCCAGACACGGACATATTTGCTGGTAAACAAAACAAGTACTTTACAGGAATTCCTTAAGCGTATTGCTGTTACTGTAGCAACCAACAGCACAGCTTAACCCTGTGCACATTTGTATATTTAGTTATATTGAGAAAGTTTCAGTTTAATTAATTCAGTCCATCTTTTTACCCCATTTTAACATGGATTTCTATGGAGACCGGAAGTTACATTCCATCATGGTGTCGCTCATCGGTTACTCAGAAAAAAGATGGATACCATGGTCATTTGACTGCCAACCAATCAGAATCGAGTATTCTGCCGGATTATGGACAAAACCGGCTTTTTTGACAAAACGTGTTTAGGGTTCAGAT
>NW_015508345.1:4432-5016 GCF_001515645.1 Sinocyclocheilus grahami | reverse complement strand
TGTCAAAAAAGCCGGTTTTGTCCACTTTCAGGGCATCGTGAGTTCACATTTTACTGCAGAGGCCAACAAGCGCCCTTGTTGCTTTTGAACAAAAGGTACAAAAAATCTCAAGTTAATTTAGAGAATCAGCGCGCTGTATTTTGGTCAGGTGACAAGGCTAATTTCACTTTGAAAAGACGTGCTAGCTGAGAGGAGTTTCGTCAAGGCTGACTAAAAGTGATCGAGGATGGATCATTTCGACAAATTTGATGAACCTGTGATATCTTCTTCAGGACGAAAAAGGAAAATAAAAGCTGAAACGTTTTCACAGAACCCTGCAAAAGCAGCGTGTTACAATGGTGAGGGAAAAGCTCAGTTTATTGCGTGTAATCACATCCATACGGTTTATGATCACAACAACAACAGGAGATCACAAAGATTAAACGAGTGTTGTTGTTTTTTTTTAACTCTACAACATGAAATGTGGAGTAATCTGCTTTTACCAAAAAACGACTTTTGGAGTTATCTGCTTTTGCTATAAAACACATTTTTTATATGTAAAAAAAAAAAACATACTTTCAAGTAACTTTAATTTTGTAAATTAC
>NW_015508345.1:0-1330 GCF_001515645.1 Sinocyclocheilus grahami | reverse complement strand
TCTTGGCTTACAGTATATCGAAATCCTCAGACATTTTTTTTTTTTTTTTACAAATCCTCGTTTTTTACTTCTAATTCGTGACCGTTGTTTTGTTTTTTTTGTCTTACAAAAATGCATCGATTCACTACAGGAGGCCTTTGTTCACCCGTGTGAGGCACTTTTTATTATGGATGGATGTGCCACCCATACCCGCTGACTGCCATTAAACAGCTTGGAAGATCAAAGACAATTTTTTATATAACTCCGACTGGAGTCATATACACCTAGGATGCCTTGAGGGTGAGTAATTCATGGGCTAATTTTAATTTTTGGGTGAACTGTCCCTTTAAGTTTCTGTTCCTTGTCACACTATTTTCATACTGAAGTAACGGTCAGGAGAAACATTGAGGAACATGAAGAAATGTAACAGAAGGCTTGCTCTGCTTGGTTAGTGGCTTTAGCTCTGTGTGAATACCAACACAAAAGCCCGCCGGCACTCTTGATCACGAGATGCATCTAGAAAATAAAGCCGAAATTGTTAATTACATTCTGTTGTCTTGTTTGCTTTATGGAGAAAGTAGCTCACGGCAACCTCAAGCAATTTAGAATCCGTCGCATGGAGTTTTTCTCTTCTGCCTACCATATTTATCCCGTTTCTAATTAAAATGCCTGTGAAACCAAGGTGAAAAGCTTTAGCTACATCTGAATGCTTGTGGAAGACCAGAAGTGCCGCTCCTCTGAAGACCTTGTTATGTTCAGAACGATCACGGATGTTTGAGATTCTTCATGCTCTCAAACAGGAACTTCTGCTCTCCTCTAATTATCATTCCTTCACTTTTTTCTTTCTTCCATCAGTTTAATTTATTATTAATGACACTTTTAGCTCTACAATCGATGTGATCCATCACATGTGACATGAGGAAGAACAAGTTAAAGGTTTGCTTTTCTGGCTGCCGTGTAATGAGTGAAATTAACAGTCCATTTGGCTTTATCACATCGAAGTCAATCTGAAAGGCTCCTCAGACACCGCAGATGCCTTTCTAGCAATACACACATTCAATATCCTAGTTGTACTCAATGTACATGCCAGTCAAAATTGGGACAACTAACAATATATAAGTACAATGATACACTGAAAGAAATACCATAAAAAAATGTATATGTTTGCATTTTCTGTAAAAATGAAAGTACCACTTAACTGTTGAGATTCTAGCATGTTAAAAGCAGCTGGCACAGCGTTGTTATGAAGTTGCTAAGGTGTTGTTAGTGATTTACTATGTGTTTACTAGGGTGCTCTGGGTGGTTACCAGGCCATTGCTATGTGGTTGCTAAGGTGTTTGAGTTGTTGTTA
>NW_015508344.1:22222-24446 GCF_001515645.1 Sinocyclocheilus grahami | reverse complement strand
AGATTTAAACTGACAGAGTGTGTCTGCCTCCCGAACAGTGTTAGATAGATTATTCCAGATTTTGGGCGCTAAATAGGAAAAGGATCTGCCGCCCGCAGTTGATTTTGATATTCTAGGTATGATCGAATTGCCAGAGTTTTGAGAGTGCAGCGGACGTGGAGGACTATAATATGATAAGAGCTTGCTCAAGTTCTGAACTGCTAAACCATTCAGGGCTTTATAAGTAATTAGCAGGATTTTAAAATCTATACAATGTTTACTAGGGAGCCAGTGCAGTGTTGACAGATTATTATTATTATTATTATTATTATTTTAGTTAAACACGGCGTATTTGTTCAGTGATAACTAAGAAAAAAGATAGTCTGTAAAACCATAGACATAACGGTCTTATCAAGTAACTGTACGAATGTCCGGTTCAAGCTCCACCTACTTCCGGTTTTATCCGAATACAGATACAAATACAGAATAATAACCGAATACAGATACGAATAATTTTGTGATTGTTACATATACAAATACAGATACAAATAGTGGCTTCGCTGCACATCCCTAATGTCTATAACACAACAGGTTTTAATGTAGGACTGACACTGCTGTGAAAAACCATGGGTGATTTCTTTAAAGCACCAGCAGATGATTGATATGGGCTCTTTGTGGATTATTCTGTGGCACCAGGTTGAAAAATAGTTCTAAACGTAATCGTGTGCAGAGAAACAGCAGTCAGAGTGGTTCAGTAACAGCTGTGAGAGACACAGGTACTCACATCAGAATGAATCATTCACTGAATCATCACGGAGTCAACAGTTGATTCAATCATTCAGAAGGTCAGTATGACTGCTGAGAGTCTCAGTGTGAACAAACCTCATCTCTCCATTAGTTCAACTCTACTGACTCATTTCAGAGAATAAAGAGTCAAACAGTCAAACTCAGTTCAAGCCCTCTACAGAGCACTGAGCACCAGAACGGCAAGACACAGGAACAGTTTCTTCCCTCAGGCAATCCATCTCATGAACACTTAACAATAAATTAACAATAACTGTGGAACACACACTATTTATTCACTCATACACTTATTTATCTAACACACATACTCAGTCTACACCTCAAATTTGCACATAATATACCTGTACATACAAAACTGTCTATTGTAATATAGCTGCACATACAAATGTCAATTTGCATATTTTTATTCCTTATTTACTTGTTCTATTTTTTATTTATTTTTATTTTTTATTATCTGTGTTTTTTTTCCTGTCACTGTCATTCTGTTACACTGTGGACGCTTCTGTCACGAAAACAAATTCCTCGTATATGTAAACATACCTGGCAATAAAGCTCATTCTGATTCTGATTCTGATATTTCAACTCATCAAACTCAATCTCAGGTGAGTCTCAGAGCAGTTGTGTTGTTTGTAACTCAACACAAACAGTAAGAATTAAAATTAAACTATCTTTCAGGATAAGTGTATGCTGTGTAATAAGGCAAATAAGGGATTTGTGTTTGTTTGTCAGTCAGCACTAAGGACGGTGTTCTGCTGAATTTTGACTCTCTTCTGCTCCTCATCCTCCTTCAGGAACTGATTAAGTGTCTCAAACTCCTCCATCTGTAATAATATATCATATATAATAATATAATAACACATGGGTATTGTATAATTATGTATGGACTCATCTGGTTTGTTTTTAACAGCAGCTTCAGAGTTTTTTTAAATGTCACTCAAACCAATCAATCATAAATTGGGATTTCTGAGTAAGCAGGGAATAGTATGTGTGGATACTAGTACAGATTACTAGATTTTACAGTTAAGTAAAGTCATAAAGTAAAGTTAACTAAAAAGTGTTTGTTAGAACAGCTGTTGGATTTTACAGAGTTACTCACAACTGATTGATAACACGCATGCTCTGAAAGGTGAGTCTGAAAGCAGTATTTAAAGCTGGTTTAAATGACTGAACACACATAATATGAATGAAAATTCAACTTAACACAACAACAAAATACAAGTTCAACTTACATAATACATCACGTTTTGTTCAGGTGTAAGCGTACAGCCATATAGGCCTATACATGCTTTATTTTATGTGTACATTATAAAGGAATAGTTCACACAAAAAATGAAAATTCTTCATTTAATCAGAACCTCATTTAAATAGTTAGCAGCAAAAGCTGCTGTAAATCCTGCCCACTTCTTTGCATCGTCAGCACATGCTTCAGTGCTCTGAGAGT
>NW_015508344.1:18364-20555 GCF_001515645.1 Sinocyclocheilus grahami | reverse complement strand
GAGTCAAGGAAGCCATCACTGCAACGTTCGTCTTGAATCTTCTCTGTTATACATCTTTTCAGAGGTACTACTGTCATGGTTGCACTACAGTGAGGAGCGCGGAGCGAGGAACGAAGGAGACGAGAAGTACATCAATCGAGAGATTTTAATGAATTCAAGGGAACACGGAAAACACACGTAGCACTCGGACGAACGATACCGGACAAAGAACTCTGAACAAAACACTTCTTAAGAACACAACATAATCAGGGGAAGACGAGACACACCTGGAAACAAATTAGAAACAATCAGGGAGCAGGAACAGGAAGATAACCAAATAAGGGCAAAGAAGGCACATGGGGAGCAAAACACACACAAAACAAGGAACAAAGTCTGACAACTATATTATTAGCTCAAGCTGTTGTGAATCCTGCCCACTTCTTTGCATCGTCAGCACATGCTTCAGTGCTCTGAGAGTGTTTATAGTGCTGTGAGTTTAACACTTCATGACTGACACTGATTATGATAATAACAGACACAACAACTACAATGACATTCATCTTTCTCTTGATCTTAGGAATGCATTTTCAAGGTAAGGCATCATTCTATTTTATTAGCTTCTTTGTGATTTTCTGTAAAAAGCATATTTTTTTCATGTGTTTTAATTGTTCTTCAGACTCTACAGGACAGGTGACTGTAATTCAGACTCCAGCAGAGAAACATGTTCAGAACGGACAGACAGTCACTCTGAGCTGTAAAACCAGCAGTGCTATTGGACGTCAGTCAGACAGTGCCTGCAAGTCTTGTTTCTCCTGGTACCTACAGAAACCTGGAGAATCTCCTAAACTTTTAGTTCACAGCATCAAAACCCTTTACACTGGAACTCCATCTAGATTCAGTGGAAATGGAGCTGATCATGGAACTGATTTCACTCTGACCATCAGTGGAGTCCAGACTGAAGATACAGGAGATTATTACTGTGTGGCTGTAAACTGGATCAGTAATAGCTGGGTGTTCACACAGTGATAAAGAGTCGTACAAAAACCTCGGTCAGTCAGAGTCACAGTGACTGCACTGATACAGCTGAGAGACACTGCAGCTGCTCTACAACACAATCACACACAACACTGATC
The DNA here is from genome assembly GCF_001515645.1 of Sinocyclocheilus grahami. Taxonomy (NCBI): domain Eukaryota; kingdom Metazoa; phylum Chordata; class Actinopteri; order Cypriniformes; family Cyprinidae; genus Sinocyclocheilus; species Sinocyclocheilus grahami. The sequence continues at coordinate 19,443 of NW_015508344.1, read as the reverse complement.
AACACAAACACTAATAACACTGATCAGATCACAATCACACACAACACTGATCAACACACACACTAATAACACTGATCAGATCACAAACACACACAACACTGATCAACACAATCACACAACACTGATCAGTGAACAAACATTAACAACACAAAACAAATAGATTAAGTTTATTGTGAAAAAAGTTGATATTGGCTTAACAAAAGCTTTTCTAACTGTATAACAACTTTAGGTTAGAAAGTTTTACTGTCAAACAAAATCAGAAAAAGTTAGACAGAAAATAAAAAATTTAGACCATTGAGGCCCCATTACATAACGACACTGATTAAACAAACCAAATTAGATTTGGAAGGCAAAATGATGTGGTTGCATCTTTTTATCTCATGTTTGCTTTTGCTCATACTGTTGTGTTTCTGAGAAAACTGAGCACACTTTTTCAACACTCAGTTGTCATTTCACTTTGGACTACCGTGATACATGCAAAAAGACTCATAATATAATTTTGCAAAAATGTCACAATAGGCATGAGTTTATCTATCTATCTATCTATCTATCTATCTATCTATCTATCTATCTATCTATCTATCTATCTATCTGTCTGTCTGTCTGTCTGTCTGTCTGTCTGTCTATCTATCTATCTATCTATCTATCTATCTATCTATCTATCTATCTATCTATCTATCTATCTATTCTGAGAATGGACTCAATTAACCACAGCAGACACCACTAAACCACAAGAGACCGCAGGTTAAGACTATAAGTGGTCCTCAGTGGTCTTCAGATGCATGCTAGGTTTTTCTGGCATGTTGCTAGGCATTGGAAGTATAGTTCTGTATGTAGTTGCAGAAGTGTTTGCATGTTTTAGCATGTTCCTAGGCATTTGTATCATGTTGTGATGCACTGCTAGCATGTAGTTTGCATGTTCTCGTATGTTTGTAGATGCTCTTGTAGACTGAAGGCTGAATAAACTTGCAGTTACTATGGTATATTTCTAGCAAGCAAAGCAGTTCCCCACAAAAAAATAAAATAAAATAATATCTTCACCACTAGTAGAATCCTTCAGGAAACTTATATAAATAATA
>NW_015508344.1:15449-16015 GCF_001515645.1 Sinocyclocheilus grahami | reverse complement strand
AGTCAATAAAGAAAACACTACAGAGCATTCGTTAGACACTGCAGAGAAAAATGAAGAACACAGCATCCAGAACATTGCAGAAAAAAAGTATATTGTATTGAGTGAACAAGTTTGCAATTCTATATAAAAGTATAGTAATTGCAATTGAGTAAGGTGAATATATTGTATAGAACTACTGTATGTACTGCAAGAATAGTATTGTGCTGAATTTTGAATAGCACTGAAGTAAGGTTAATATATTGTATAGAACTACTGTATGTACTGCAAGAATAGTATTGTGCTGAATATTGAATAGTACTGAATGTTTATATATATTCAGCACTTGGATACTGCAAAAACACTGTAGTCCAACTGCAAAGGCCAAAAAGGTCAAACAAAACTCTAAATGAATAGCATGTTACAATACACTCAAATACAGTTTTTCTCGATTGCATAAACACATTTCTTGAAATTGTGACTCTTTTTCTCGAAATGCTAAACACAAATCCATAACTTCTCACCCAATTCCCCATACTTCCTATTTTCAGGTCAAAATGAAGCTCTCCACTCAAAACTATTCAATCTTG
>NW_015508344.1:12526-14969 GCF_001515645.1 Sinocyclocheilus grahami | reverse complement strand
TTTATATCATCCTGAGATTCTGACCGGTGTGTCATCAGTTTTGCTACTTAATGTTCACACATGGATAAATGTGTGCTGTTTGAGTTCATTTTGTGGTTCTTGAGGTAGTTATATTGTGTGTTTGTGTTTTCTAAATGAGAACATGGTTAAACCTGTGCAAAATGATGCTGTTCTTGTGTAGAGTTTAGCTGAAAACACTGAGCAAATTGGAGCGTGTGTGAAAACAGGTGAAATGTGTTAAACATTTTGAGAAACGTGTCTTTGTTTCAGGAACTGTATGAATGGTTTGGAAAATTGTGCCAAATGAATCTGTCATAGTGTGTTAGCAATTGAGAAAAACTGTAATGTAAGTTAGTTGTGCAATTGTAAAATCAGGGTCAAGGAGAGGTTCATTCTGTCTCAGCATCATGTCTTCGTGCTTGAGTCCGGTCTGAGGACTTTGTCCACATCACAAGTAATGTTGTCTTGTTAGACAAAGAGAAAAAAAACCCTCTGGTTTGACAGATCCAGCCTTGATAACACTCTCTAAACCTGACTCTTTCTCTCCTCATCCTCCACTTCTTACATGTACTCTTCCTCCTCTCCTTCTCAGATTGTGTCCATCTATTGTTCTTATCATCGTTCAGTCTCCTGTGCCACTTGTGCACTCTGAACCGGCTCATATTTTATACAGTTGGTTTGATCACATCATTAGAAACAAGTGTGAACAATTTTGAATCGTTGTCCGTAAACGATGATCTGTGCTTTAGTTGTGTTTAACTTTTGCCGCTTGTCTTTAGCATTTTGCAGCACAAATGCATCACAGTGTGAGAAGTGTTTAAGTGAATGAGAATGTGTTTAGAGTTTAGCAAATAGAGCCTAACTGCCTGAACGTGTTTAAGGTTTAGCAGAAAGAGTGCTTTATTCGACAAATTGGTTTAATCTAGTGAGAATTTGGTTCAGAGATATGTGCTATATGTTATTGTGAGTTTAAGTGTCAAAGTGTATTCTTACAATGTATAAACTTCTAATGTATTATCAAAAATCGTCAACTATGATTATTTAATTCTAAGAATTCTAAACAGTTTAATGGCTCTGCCGTAGCATTTCACTGATCTTTCATTTATTATGTATTTTGGTCAGGATATTATATATGCTGCTGTACTTTTTAATGTAGTCTAGCATTTTATGTTTATGTTTAATCATTTATGTTTAATGCTTTTTGCAAATCTATACCATTTTTAATTCCAGAAAAAAAGCAACTTAATAATAAACTAGTATTGTGATGCTAATGCATTTCTAATGAGCTGACGTGCTATTGAAATGTTACTGAATCACATTAGAATAATATTTTACATTGATTGTAAATCAATACACTTAAATTGCATTAAATGTACTTGAAGTGGTTCCAATTTTACACAATTTAATATATTAAAATATTTTGCAAATAGCTAAAAACTGATCTTAAACATATCTTGAAATATGCTAAATGTACTTATTGTTTCAAAATAATACATTTGATATGCATTTAGTGTGGTATAATTTAAATATAAGTATGCCAAAAAAAGCAGTATTTAAATACATTTATTTTTCACCTGGGCTGCTTGACTACAGCAGAAGTGAAACTGCTCTGTTTCAGTCCAGATCATGTAACCAATCAAACAGTGACTCTGGGAGTGTGGGCTGAAAATCCCATTTGCATTGTCAGGGTGGAGTGACTGTGATCCTCTCAGAATAGAGCAGCTCTGTCTCCAGAGACCATGTTCAAACCCCAAGAGCTTTATTTGACTAGATTTACTGCTACTGATCCAGCTTCTGAAAAGCACCTGGACAAACACTACATGCATCTTCATCTGTTAGTTGAATGATGTTGTCAGACACAAATGGAGCTTGTTGAGAAGCTTTATTGAATGTTGCAGCAAACACAGCAGATTGAAAGATCAGCCAGTGCTTTGACACTAGAGCTCTCTTTCAGTATTGAGTTGTAAATGACTACAGCTGCAGCACTAGACTCATGTGAATCCTGCCTGACACAGGACACTCAGATACGCTCATCTTCAGGAGAGAGCAGCGCTCACTGGAGAAACATCAGCACTGCGAGCGACTAACAGAGACTCTTGTGGAACGAGGCCTCATGAGGAGCTCCATCATGTGTTACTCTGCAGACGTACAGCTCTCCCTCTTCCCAGCGTGCTTTGCTGAGGGTCAGGACGCTACTGCGGCTGTAGCGGCCGTTCTGCTCGCTCTCTGCGCTGGTCACAACCCCCTCGGTGACCTCTGAGCCGTCCAGTGTCCAGCTCACCAGCGCCCCCTGTGGAGAGTAAGAGCTGAGCAGGCAGAGCAGTGCGGCTGAGTCTCCAGAGATCTGCAAAGAAGAGGGCGGCAGCAGAGACACTGAGGGCTTCACTGTGGGACCAGCTGCAGGAGACAAACACAACACATTCACAAACACAGAGAAAACACA
>NW_015508344.1:11719-12455 GCF_001515645.1 Sinocyclocheilus grahami | reverse complement strand
ATTTTTGTCTTTTTGTCCTGTTGTTTTATGTTCAAGGCTTTTTTATGCAGGCTACACTAGTCACTTTTCATAATGGTCACTAAACAAGCATAATGAGCAATAATAATTCACCACATTGCATAGGATGATGCAATGACAAATTCAAGCGCACAGCTTCACCTAACTAATTATTAATTTGTTTAGTTATATAATTTATAATTTGAATTATACAAGAAGAACACCAATAACCTTCGGGTAATCAAAAAATATATATTTATTCATTAGCCTACATCAGATCTGTTTTTCTTCAAGAAACAGGCAGACTAGAATAAAGCAACACAGAAGCGAACAATAAACTATAGAAAGGGCAAAACAAAAATTTAATAATTAATCCAAATTTTGAACGATTATGAGTAACATTAGGATAAAAGGTCTAAATATGATGCTGAGCTTTACTTATCTCCCCACCATCAGACTCTCCATCGCTCATGGCATGTAGTGCTTCTTATACCTCTTCAGCATTCATAAATCACCTTCTTTTACTCATTTTGTCTTTATTTATGAAACTGATAACTGCTAATTCAGTGAGTGAAAGGTGTTGCCTAGTATTATGTTAAAACATAAGCAGCACGAAAATGTATAGCAGGTACATTTGACCCGCTGGTGCTTATAGGAATAAATGCCCCGTTTTTTTGATCTGGTTTCATCTAAATAGTTTTTAACAACAGGGGATTGTAAATCACACAATTTTAGTAAA
>NW_015508344.1:10536-11709 GCF_001515645.1 Sinocyclocheilus grahami | reverse complement strand
TGTTGTACTTGGTCAAATCACACTCACCAACCTTACCCGTATTACTCAAGTGTTGCACCTTCATAAAAGACCTTGAACAGTGTTCGTGCCTCGCATCTCTCCTTCACGAGCTGCACTATTTACCGCCTGCAGTGACTGTCACAGGATTGCGCTCGCGCTCAGTTCGTCTCACTGACGCAGCTGATGTGTGATCTCTACTTAGTAATCGTGGCCAGTACCAGTAATGCTAAAGTTAAGTAGTTTTGCTTTTCTGTAGTTTTTCAATGGCTCTCGGTCATACTGACGACATTACCTGAGCTGTCAGGTAATGATGCATGAAAGTAGCGTTCGTTGCTAAAGCAAACAGACACCGTGTTTTCTTTCAGGATCATCATTCGCCGATGGAAAGGAAAAGTTAAATACATTATTTTATGAAAATGAGATAAAGAAGTTTTGCACTGAAAGAGAAGTGATGCCAGGCTAGATCTGCAGCTAAACTGAATAAAAAGCAGAATGAACTGAAACATTAAGACAATAAACACAATAAATAAATACAATTTATGAATTATGCAGTGCTAATTGACATCATTTATTACAGTACAGTAAGTATAAAGTATATTTTCTACCTTATTATGTGCAGAAAATTTAAATAATTGTTTGTACTATATAAAACAATCATAAAATTGCCATTAGGAAAAAATATTAATACATTCATATACAGTATATAATAATACATTCATAGGCCTACATAAAATTATTGTATTTGACATTTCTGTCACTTCTGAAATGATGGCTACGCCCCTGATGTGACAAAATGTTAACCTATACATAATACTTTTAAAGCTCTTTTTTTAAATCTTGGCTTACATAAATTTCTACATATGCCATATCATGCCATATCATCATTAAACTAGCATCTAACAATGGACAACACTTGTTTTTTATCTAACCTAAGGTTCTGTAACCATAAAGGCTGCTGTATAATTTGCCTCCTGACTAAGCATTTAAATAATCCTGTGAATGCACTTAAAGAATGCAGAATCGAATCATTAATCGTATCAAATTTAATTGTGAATCGAATCGAATCGAATTGAATCGTTCTGAATTTGCAAAAATCATTCTTGAATCAAATCGAAAACCTATGAATCATGAATCGAATTGATTCGCTGACTACTCAAAGATTCACAGCCCTAA
>NW_015508344.1:0-10526 GCF_001515645.1 Sinocyclocheilus grahami | reverse complement strand
AACTGCATACAACCAAATGTACGAATGAAGCAGATGTTTAGTGACGTGCGCTTAAGATGCTAAATAATTATGTATCATGTTTGTCATCTGCTGATCTACATGCAAATCTGTTTGTTGGTCTCGCTCTCATGTCTTGTATATTTCTATACCTCTATGTCATGATCATGTTTTGGTGTTTGTTTGTTTTGTACACAGATCTATTTGCAGATCTGTCTGCTTGCAGCATGTGTATTGTGTTCTTTAGTTTGTAATAAAAATAAATAAATCCAGCAAATTGATTCAATTAGCAGCAATCGTGGAGGCAGCCACACTCAGGCAGCCATTTTCATTTTCTTAATACTGTATGTTTGTAAATTAAACAGAGATGTAAAACATCAGTGTCTGATAATATTGAGTGTACGACAGTCGTTAATCTTTGTTGGAAACTATAGAAGTGATGTTATGCTCTAAGATCTCGAGAAGAGCTGGAGCAGCTGAATGCAGTATCTTCTGTTTCTCTGTGGTGGTGGCCATGTTGAGGTCACATGACCAGCAGAATATTACTCAACTTTATCTCAGGAGACCCCCTATTATCAGACACAAGAATAACTTGGGGGGAAATACACCTGTGAAGAGGATATTTTTACAGTGACTTTTGTGAGATGCTGCATTCGTGCTGATAGTGTCAAACCACTGTAATAAGAACCAGTGAAATATCCACAAACATGGCTTAGTGTTCTTTTAAAGATTAAACATTTAAACCATTTAGTTATCACACAATGATTCAAAAATTGTTTCTGAACAATTATACTTGTGAGAATGTAAATGTATTAGTTCTATAACAGTGTATATGAGTTTGTTAGCAGCACTAGCTGTTGTAAATCCTGCCCACTTCTTTGCATCGTCAGCACATGCTTCAGTGCTCTGAGAGTGTTTATAGTGCTGTGAGTTTAACACTTCATGACTGAGAGCAGAACACAACACAATCTTCATCATCACACAAGACACAACAACAACAATGAACAACATCCTCATCCTCATCCTCATCTGGACATTGCTCTGCTGTATAATGGGTATTGAACGTTTGGATAAAATTAATTTGATTGTAATGAAGTTGGCTAACATATACTATATATTATAATATGGAACAAAATGTTTGTATTTGTCTTGATATACATACATGAATCCTATAAATGTCTCTCTCAGGCTCCAGCGGACAGATCACAGTTACTCAAACTGCAGTTCAAACAACTGAACTAGGCAAGACTGTTGTGATGAGATGCACCGCCAGCACTCCTTTAACAGGCTGCAGCACACCATGTTTGTCCTGGTACTTGCAGAAGCCTGGAGAAGCTCCTAAACTCCTCATATATGTGACATCAAACCGTCACACTGGAACTCCATCTAGATTCAGTGGCAGTGGATCTGGCAGTGATTTCACTCTGACCATCAGTGGAGTCCAGACTGAAGATACAGGAGATTATTACTGTCAGAGTGCACACGTGATCAGTGGTAGCTGGGTGTTCACACAGTGATAAAGAGTCGTACAAAAACCTCGGTCAGTCAGAGTCACAGTGACTGCACTGATACAGCTGAGAGACACTGCAGCTGCTGATGGATGTGAATAATCTCAATCACTCTTGTCTGTAGATAACTATATTACAGTGCATAACACTATCTATTAATTTATTAAATCTGTACTGGTTAGTTAAATTAGTTTAAAACAAAAAAGGCTTGACGCTCAACATATAAAAAAAATCATCCACTGTCCACAGCATTGCAGTCAAAAACTGTATGAACTTTTATTATATTTTAAAATAAAACACTGTAACACTTTTAATGACCAATTCTCACTATTATTTAGTATGAATGTTATTAGCCTATTGGCTGTTCATTGGTACTTATAATGTATATATTAATGCCTTTTTCTGAATTAACATATATCCGATGCCTTAATCCTACCCCATAACTATTAATAAGCAGCAAATTAGAAGTTTATTCAGGCAAATGTCATAGTTGATAGTTGGTTAATTTTGCAAATTGGACCTTAAAATAAAGTTTCTCTTGCTTGTACAAAGGGGTCTTTGACCTGTGATGCGGTTAATTTAACCACTATAGAGGCTGAACAAAATAATGGCTTGATGCTCAAAATCCCCAAAAATCATCCATTGCCCACACAGTTGCAGTCAAAAACTCAATTAACATTTTTTTAATATTTAAAAATTAAAATACAAAGAATCAAACCTGTGCAGCAGCATATCAGGCTGTGGGGTCAAAACACATTTGAAGCATCGCATTTTAAAAGAAGAACCAGGATGATCCTTGAGACTTCCTGTTATTTTTAGCAAAACCCAAACATTGTCTGCAAAACACTGTAAGGAAATCATGCAAATAATAAAGGATAACAAAACAGGTGTGTCTACATTCTGTCAATGCTCTGTCTTGTATGTAGTGATGAGGATTGGTAAGTCACTTCATTCTGTTGAATTGCTTCATCCTAAACAGTTCTCTTTCTCTAATATGTAGCTTTAGATTAGAGGTCCACACTATTTCACCAAGGTTCATCCACTTGGAGATTTCTGACCTCGCCGCTGATCTGCGGTGAACTTTGACCTCTTTTATCATGGAGTTTATAATAATGATACTTCATATACAGCTTATGATTCACCCCCCAAAAAATGCATGATCAATCTAAACTTATACAAAATGATAATGATGATCTTTATCTTTATACTGTGATGTAAAAAAGGCCACATGAAAAGATTTCCCAGAAATCAGCATGTCATTGTTTTAGGGTTGAATTAACATTGTCTAAAATTAAAATGTCATTAACATTGAATCTATATATTTATTGTGTCTATTAATTCCAACATTGAAGAACCATAACTATTTTGTTGATATTGTTTATGCAATTATATTCAAAATTTTCAATTCAGTTCAATTCAATTCAAGTTTATTTGTATAGAGCTTTTCACGATACAAATCGTTGCAAAGCAACTTCACAGAAAATTAAGTTTCTAAAATATTTAGTGGTAGTTTATCAGTGGTGACTGTCAGTTAATGTATATATGGTAGAAATGTACGGAAAAATCAATAAAGACGTAATCAAACAGACGATGAACACTATTAACAGCAATTATTATATGATGCAATCAAACTTATAGCAAAATGTGGTAGTTCTGTATGTTGTTTCAGGGTTGGCATCATCTGAGGTCCTCTGAGGGGTTGCATCATCTCTTCTCAGGTGTTCTGGATCCAGACTGAAGCTTGTGTAAAAATGTAATTTTGTAAAATACATTTGGTATTCTAAAGGTATTCAGTTTATACAAGTTCAATGTTAAAAAGAAGAAACACACTGTAATGTGGTGTTTTGGGTTGTGTTTCTTGTTCATGTTTTCATGTCTTTTATTTTGGAGTTTAGTCATGGTCCCTGTTTGTGTCATGCTTCCCTTGCCCTCATGTATTCATGCCATTGGTTCTCTTGTTCTTTGTGTCATGTTCTGATTGGTAGTCTTAGTCATGTGTCTTGTTCCCTATTAGTCTGTTCTTGTCATGTGACCCTCGTTGTTTGCTATAAGTAGCCATCATGTTGCCATTGTCTCTGGTGGTGTATTGATGTTGTAACCTGCTGTTGGTGAGTCAAGTCTGTTCATGCCTCGTCAAGTCTATTCAAGCCTGTTCATGTCAAGTCAAGCCTGTTCATGTCAAGTTAAGCCTATTCATGCCTAGTCAAGTCTGTTCATGCCTCGTCAAGTCAAGTCTGTGTCTCTAGTCTTTGTTTATTGTTTGGATATTTGGATCACTGTAAATAAACTGCACTTAGGTTCTCACTTATGCTCACCTTCAGTGGACTGAATTCGTTACAGACACACAGAAGTTTGACACTGAAAGACTGAAGTCAAAGAGCTCTACAAGCTCAAGAACCGTTTTGAGGTGCTCGGCAACACAAAAGAAGAATCCAGCTTGGATGATGCACTTGACAGTATCAACGACACGATAAAGAAAAGAGCTGAAGAGGTAATTGGCTTTAGAAGACACAAAAACACTTCGTGGATCACAGACAAAGTCCTGGCACTTGGTGATGAACAACGAGATGTGGGTAAAAAGAACAACAGCCCAGATGACATGAATTTAAAACAACAATGCTCATAGCTGAAGACTGACATAAACAACAAGGTTGTGAAATGCCACGACGAATGGTTCAACAAAAAATGTTGCGTAGCAGAAGAAGCAAGCAAAATGAAAGACATGCACACTCTCTTCCAAAAGTTCAAAATGCAAAGAAAGGAGTCAAAATGATTGAAAGGTGCAGCAGCAGCAGAAACAAAGACAGCAACCTACTCACCAAGGATACTGATATACTTAATAGATGGTATGTGTATGGCAGTGGTCTTCACAATGCACCTATTGAGGCAGATGAGGATAATCTGGAGCAACTCTGGCCAAACTGCAAGAGAGATGAGCATGAACCGGACCTCCTTGAGAGAGAAATTAGAACAGCCATCTCCAAGATCAAATCCCGGACAGCTCCTGGTATCGATGGAATCAAAGGCGAGCTAATCAAAGGTGGCAGTGAAGCCGTAGTCCATATTACGCACAAGATTTGCAATACAATTTGGGTCACTGGTCTACTTGATGGACTATGAATACTTACCTGTGACTTACCTTGTGTGATTACTCCTTTCCAGTCTCCAGTGATCCCCTCGTGTCTCCAGTGTAATCCTTTGTCTATTTCTTGTCACCTTCACCTGGAACTGAGCAGTGTGTGTGTGTGTGTGTGTGTCCCAGTAATCTCTGATTATATTCTCTCCATTGCTCACTCCTGCCTCCATTATCTGCACTACCTTCCTGTCAATAAACATTGTTACCTGCATCTCTATCCTGTCCAAGTGTTCCGTAACAACCCTATACTACTGTATTTTCGCATACAAAACTATGTTTGCTATATTTAGTAAATACATTAATATTTAAAGTCATTAGAAAATTTGTTATTTAACATTATTGTCATTGCACTGTTTGTGTCACCCGCCTCTCATCAGCAGCTGCAGTGTCTCTCAGCTGTATCAGTGCAGTCACTGTGACTCTGACTGACCGAGGTTTTTGTACGACTCTTTATCACTGTGTGAACACACCACCATTATGATAACTCCGACAGTAATAATCTCCTGTATCTTCAGTCTGGACTCCACTGATGGTGAGAGTGAAATCACTTCCGTAGTCAGATCCACTGCCACTGAATCTAGATGGAGTTCCTGACTGAAGTCTTCTTATGTAATATATGAGGAGTTTAGGAGCTTCTCCAGGTTTCTGCTGATACCAAGACACACAGTCATTACAGCCAGAAATCGGCTGACTGGTTTTACAGCTGATCGTAACAGTTTCTCCTTGTTTGATGGATTTTATTTCTGGATCCTGGGTCACTGTCACTTGTCCCCAGATCTCTGAAATAAGACATTTTATTCATTTAGTGGTTATTGGACTGTACATAAGATGTGTATAATGTTAAGTACAAAATATTTACCCTGAATGCAGAGCGTCAGAGTCCAGATGAGGATGAGGATGTTGTTCATTGTTGTTGTTGTGTCTTGTGTGATGATGAAGATTGTGTTGTGTTCTGCTCTCAGTCATGAAGTGTTAAACTCACAGCACTATAAACACTCTCAGAGCACTGAAGCATGTGCTGACGATGCAAAGAAGTGGGCAGGATTTACAGCAGCTTGAGCTGCACTGTAAAAAAAAATCCGTAAAATGTACGGTAAAAAACCGGCTGCAGTGGTTACCGGAATTTAACTGTAAAAAATACAGTAGGAACGTTTTAGGTTTTATGGTTTTAACTTAAATTTACAGTTAAATATCGTACTTTAATTTGATATAATGTTAATATACCAACCTATTGAAGTACTGAATACACTGATAACCACCAAATGCAGGTTATCAGTGCCCATCACAAGCAGCTTTTAGATAATAACATATATAGAAGGTGCACAGTGTCATTCACACAAACACTAAACACCATCACGGTAACACACATGAAACTGAAATCATGCAATAAACATTCATTTAACAACATTAGGTGTAACACACAACCCTAATATACAAAACTGATAATAAAAAACTAAGAAGAAACACAATTATTTCAACAAAAAAACAACATTTTAAATGTAACGCAGGGAATTCTGGGAATGTCAATTTACGGTTATTCATTGTAAATTATATGGTATTTTTCACTTCCAAAAACGGTATACTACCGTAAAATTAATGTCCAATACATGTAATGTCCAATACAGTTTTTCACCGTATATAGTAGGGGAATTTATTGTTAACCATTTAACAGGCTTTTACTGTAGCATTTTTACAGTCTTTTACCGTTAAATTCACGGTCATTTTTTACAGTGTGCTAACAAACCCATATTATAATGTATTTGATTTTATATTCTGACTAATGTTATTTTGGTAACACTTTATTATAGGGACCAATTCTCACTATTAAGTAGTTGCTTATTATAATGTCTATTATTAACATATTGGCTGTTTATTAGTACTTATAAAGCATATTGTCATGAGTCCGGGCCCTGCGTTTCTCCCTCTCACCACCAGAGATCGCCATCTCCCATCCTCCCGGACTGCATTCCCCAAACTCCACACACCTGTCACTTATTACACCCTCAGCTGTTCCTCATTGTCATGGACTATTTATACACCACACTCCCACCACTCTGCTTGGATGAATTGTAATTGTAATTGTAGTTATTTGTTGTGTGTAGGTTGATGCAAGCACGTTGGTTGCTTAATTTGTATCCCTCACCTGTTCCTGTTTTGTTTCTCCGTTCTGATCTGTTTTTTGTTTCTCCGTTCTGATCTGTTTTTTGTTTCTTTTTGTCTGCCTTTCTTTTCATTAAATCTAGTTTCATCTGCATTTGGACCCAGACCCTGTCCATTGAGACCACTCAATGTATCCCACATTGCACTGGAGAGCAGACCTCTGCATCTATGGATTAAGCATGGAAATAAATATTAGAATACACAAATAAAATAAGAACTATATCTATTTCTGTTACGATTGCCAGCTGGAGTGCCCATGAACTCCGCTAGAGGGCACTCCATCCCTTACCATTACCACTCACCACGAACTTCATTTCCCATAACCCCTGCCTAGGAACGAATTACAGACACACCCTGTTTCCAATCAGGAGGACTATAAAAGATGCACTCATGCACACTCATCGCTGTAGCGTGTTCAAGTTCCTGTGTGTTCTCGTGTTCCTTAGTTCTCGCCTTGCCTTGTTTTTTTACCTTGGACTGCTTACCTTGTTTTTGATTGTTTGCTGCCTGCCCTGACCCTTGTCTGTTTTGTGGATTACTTATTACTTGTGAAGACTTATTGTCTCGCCCTGGATTGTACCTGTTTGCTGGTGTTTGACCCTGCCTGTTTTGACTACTCTTTTGAATAAAGTTGCATTTCGATCCTCAACTCTGTTGTCACGCTCCCCACGTTACAGATTCACAGTTATGATGGAAATCTATACGGAACCAAACTTCCAAGAATAATTCTACTCTAAGGAACATTCATTAAAGGGGTGGTTGATTGCTATTTCACTTTTTTAATGTTAGTTAGTGTGTAATGTTGTTGTTTGAGCATAAACAATATCTGCAAAGTTGCGGTGCTGAAAGTTCAATGCAAACGGAGATATCGTATTTTAAAATTCTGGCAGTTTAATGCCTACAAAAATGGCTCGTAGGGACTACAACGAGTTACTTCCCAGGTTTGTGACATCACAAACCCCGCCCCCGAGAGCATGCAGCAAAGGGGGCGAGGACATGCTGCGCTGCTTTAGGCCCTGTCCACACACAACCCTAATACACAAAACTGATAAGAAAAAACTAAGAAGAAACATAGTTATTTCAACAAAAAAACATCAAATTTGAAAAGTAACGCAGGGAATTCTGGGAATGTCAATTTACGGTTATTCACTGTAAATTATACGGTCTTTTTCACTTCCAAAAATGGTATACTACCGTAAAATTAATGTCCAATACATGTAATGTCCAATACAGTTTTTCACCGTATATAGTAGGGGAATTTATTGTTAACCATTTAACAGGCTTTTACTGTAGCATTTTTACAGTCTTTTACCGTTAAATTCACGGTCATTTTTTACAGTGTGCTAACAAACCCATATTATAATGTATTTGATTTTATATTCTGACTAATGTTATTTTGGTAACACTTTATTATAGGGACCAATTCTCACTATTAAGTAGTTGCTTATTATAATGTCTATTATTAACATATTGGCTGTTTATTAGTACTTATAAAGCATATTGTCATGAGTCCGGGCCCTGCGTTTCTCCCTCTCACCACCAGAGATCGCCATCTCCCATCCTCCCGGACTGCATTCCCCAAACTCCACACACCTGTCACTTATTACACCCTCAGCTGTTCCTCATTGTCATGGACTATTTATACACCACACTCCCACCACTCTGCTTGGATGAATTGTAATTGTAATTGTAGTTATTTGTTGTGTGTAGGTTGATGCAAGCACGTTGGTTGCTTAATTTGTATCCCTCACCTGTTCCTGTTTTGTTTCTCCGTTCTGATCTGTTTTTTGTTTCTCCGTTCTGATCTGTTTTTTGTTTCTTTTTGTCTGCCTTTCTGTTCAATAAATCTCATTTCACCTGCATTTGGACCCAGACCCTGTAGTCAATAATCATGCAGATTTATGTTACAAACTTATAGAATTGTACAGTAAGAAAGTTATTTCCTTTAACCAGGAAATTAACGTTCTTAGAATTGACAAGACGGTTGACCCTGAGTGGTCAGCTAAATATCTACAGTGGATCTAAAATATTAATAATTAATCATAATTAGTTATGGTTAATTATTCATATTTCCCATGAGCTGATTTGCTACATAGTATATAAAAGTATAGACAGTATATATTATAAACACGTTTAAAATAAATTAACAAATCTGCTTTTGGATAACACACTTAAGTCGAAATTAAAATCAATTATATTATAAGTGCTTTAGTATATTAGTCAATACATAAACATAAGTATACTTTAAAGCATGACTAAAACAATGTTTTTTTTTTTGTACTTTCAGGATTTGAAGTATACTAATTGTGCACATTCGGTACAGTTAAGTACAATTCTTTCTCACAAGGGTTAGTTTGTTAGTGGCACAAATCCTGCCCCCTTCTTTGCATCGTCAGCACATGCTTCAGTGCTCTGAGAGTGTTTATAGTGCTGTGAGTTTAACACTTCATGACTGAGAGCAGAACACAACACAATCTTCATCATCACACAAGACACAACAACAACAATGAACAACATCCTCATCCTCATCTGGACACTCACACTGTTTGCTCAAGATTTGTGTGATAAAACTGAGACAATTGTTTATTCTTAGAAGTGTACAATATTAATCATTTACAGTTGTTTCTTAATTTTATTATTGTTCTTTCTTTCTTTCAGAGTGTAGAGGACAGATCACTGTAACTCAAGAGTCCATCATTAATAACAGCAGCTCAACCAGGACAAGAAGTCAGAATAAACTGTAAAACCAGCAGTTCAGTGTATGGTGGTAGTTACTTACACTGGTACTCACAGAAACCTGGAGAAGCTCCCAAACTCCTCATATATTATGCAACAAACCGTTACACTGGAACTCCATCTAGATTCAGTGGCAGTGGATCTAGAACTGATTTCACTCTCACCATCAGTGGAGTCCAGACTGAAGATACAGGAGATTATTACTGTCAGAGTGAACACTATCCAAACAGTAAAGATGTGTTCACACAGTGACTGCACTGATACAGCTGAGAGACACTGCAGCTGCTGATGAGAGGATGTGATTAAACACATTTACTTTATTTATTATTTACTTACTTTTGGTTCTTTGGAGATTCAAAAAGTTCTTGATGTGTCATTATAGGGTCTTCAGATCAGTGCTGGGAAAGTACGGACCATGTAATGGCACACTTGTGGAGCTACAGTATGTAACATACAGCAGTTTCATCACAATACAATATAACATTGATTCTCATTATTATGATATGATTTGACATCTGCCATTATGTCAGAACATGCCACAATAAGATTACGATTTGATTAATATGTCATATAGTAGTCATTTGAAATTTAAACCATATTACGAGATGACACCACTCAACAATTTTTTTCCTTCTGGTACACTCTTAAAAATAAAGGTGCTTCAAAAGGTTCTTAAAGCGATGCCATAGAAGAACCATTTTGGTTCCACGAAGAACCATTCAGTCAAAGGTTCTTTAAAGAACCATCTCTTTCTTACCTTTTTATTAATCTGAAGAACCTTCTTTCGCCACAAAGAACCTTTTGTGAAACAGAAAGGTTCTTCAGATGTTGAAGGTTCTTTATGGAACCATTTAGACAAAAAGGTTCTTCTATGGCATCGTGAAGCAACTTTATTTTTAAGAGTGTATGTGGTATTTTTGAACTCCAGCACACAAGCATGGAGATGGATGTTTCACATTATATAACACTATATATATATATATATATAT
>NW_015508343.1:23476-24434 GCF_001515645.1 Sinocyclocheilus grahami | reverse complement strand
AAACTTATACAGGTTTGGAATGACATGAGGGTGAGTAAATGATGAAAAACAAATTTGGGTGAACTGTTCCTTTCAACTATTCTAAAGACTTTATAGACTTGAAGAATAGTTGCCCTTGTTTCTCTTAATTCAATTGGGTTTATTGAAGATTTGTTATTGTAGCGTATTAGTTGTTCTCTATGTTCCATTTTAGAGTCTTTCTGATGTTTTCCCATATCCTCCAGCTGGTTCTTCAAGTCTAACCTTGTAGCGGACACATTTAAACTCTTGTGGTTAAACACTCCCAGATGTTCTCTGTAATAACATTAGACACCACATGTTTAAGTCCTGCTGCCCGTGTAGCTTTATTTCCAGTGAAGGAAACAAGATCTCATTTCTCTCTCCCATCTCTCTCATTCTCTTCAGGTGAGAAGCCGTTCATCTGTGAGATCTGTGGGAAGAGTTTTACCAGTCGGCCCAACATGAAGCGGCACCGGCGCACACACACAGGGGAAAAGCCATACCCTTGCGAAATCTGCGGACAGCGTTTCCGCTTTTCCAACATGCTCAAGGCGCACCGAGAGAAGTGCTTCCGGGTCACCAGCCCGTTGACCCTTCAGCCTGCCAGCATGGCACTTCCCATTCACCTTACCGGCCACACGGCTTCTTCAAGCCACACGCCTAGCCCAAACCAGCCCACTCAGTCGACGCCTGTGGGCCCCGTAATGATCAGTCCTGCCACGGTGGGGCCCCTACCGCAACGGGTGGTCACCGCCCACGGCTTCTCTCATTTGCACATGCAGACGGTGCCCGCGCAACATCACCCCGCACACACTCACACTTCTGTCCATCACACAGGACACGCCCCCATGACGAGCCACGCCCCTCAGCAGATCTCAGTGCAGCCTTCTGTCCTGCCCCCTCCCCCTGCCCTGTTTAAGAGCGAGCCAATAAACCACTGCGCACACGAGGATGCGTA